>NW_017731919.1:1075812-1129666 GCF_001890085.2 Hipposideros armiger | reverse complement strand
GGAGATCATAACCTACCTTGTTCTCTTCTGGGTCCCCAGAACACCAAGCTGGAGACCGCAGTGACTCAGGCTGAGCAGCAGGGTGAGACGGCCGTCAGCGATGCCCGCTGCAAGCTGGCCGAGCTGGAGGCCGCCCTGCAGAAGGCCAAGCAGGACATGGCCTGCCTGCTGAAGGAGTACCAGCAGGTGATGAACTCCAAGCTGGGCCTGGACATTGAGATCGCCACCTACAGGCGCCTGCTGGAGGGCGAGGAGCACAGGTAGGGCCCTACTTCCCCTGCCCTGAGCTGCCATTTCTGCCCCTTCACAAAAAGACCACTCTTTCTCCTGGCTGCTCAAGGCCTAGGAGTCTGGTCAAACCTGTCACTTATCACTTTGGGGGAGGGGTCATTTTGGGAGGGCTCTTTTCTCAGACCCTCTAGTCCTACCTTCTTGACCATTTGTGGACCCCACGCCAAGAATATGTGGAGCTCTGTCTGCAATCTGGCTGAATCACTAATATTGCTTTTTCTTCTTCCCTCTCAGGCTGTGTGAAGGCATCGGGGCCGTGAATGTCTGTGAGTAACCTAGACCTTTTGTGGATGGATTTACTCCCTTCCAGTTAGGGATCTGAGTCTGGAAAGAGGGGTTTCACTGGGATTTAAATATAAAAGAGGGGACTGGAATCCCAGCAGGAGGGGTTTGGGGTCAGACAGCAGGAAAGCCACAGTTTTGGAACTCCATGACCCTAGAGTTGTCAAGTCAAGATACTTGGGTAGGAGCAGCATCAGGGAGGCGGGATGAGTCACCCCCAGAATTTTGACTCAGGCTTTGGGGTTCACAGGTGTCAGCAGCTCCCGGGGCGGGGTTGTCTGTGGAGACCTCTGCACGTCAGGCTCCAGGCCAGTGACCGGCAGCGCTTGCAGCGCCCCCTGCAGCGGGAATCTGGCGGTGGGCACCGGAATGTGTGCGCCCTGCGGTCCCTGCAATTCCATCACATCTTGTGGCCTGGGCGCTGGTGGTGTGGGCTCCTGTGGCATCAGCTCCTGTGGCGTGGGCTCATGCGCCAGCAGCTGCCGCAAATGTTAAGCACCCCAACTCAAGCTCCGTCCCTTGTGTCTCTCCTACCCAGCGTGACCTGGTCCAGCCCCACCTAATCCCCAGGTGGAACAAGCACTCATTTACTTCTCCTGCACTTTGAAAGGCCTGTCCTGCTCCTAGCCTTTTATGTATATGTATGACCCCCTCTTCCTCAGCTCTGTCCCCCCTTCTTCTCCACCTCACATGCTGGAAAAGGCTATCCCAGATAGAGGTCCCCTTGGCACCCACAAGAAGGGGGCTCCAGGGCAGTAAGGACCAGGACTAGGACCCTACCCTGGACTGCCATGGGGCAGTGGCCAGAGTCCCCCCAGCCTCTCCACCCTTCCTTCTCTGTTCATGTCTGTCTTGATCTGTGTTTCCAATAAATCAATGTAGCCAACCCTGGGCCTTGTCTGCACCTCTGTTATCCTCAAGGGTTGGGGTTTGGAAGGGTCCCCAAAGTCACATGGAGCAGAGAATGGCCTAGTCTGGCATCTCTAGTATAGTCCTCTATCCCTGGGCTCACAGCTGTCTCAGATTGAGCCAAGGTTGTGTTAGGCCCCAACACGATATAAGTATATCTACACACCCTCACTCATTTTATCCACACCCTTTTTCATGATACATCTTGCAGATGAAGAAACTAGGGCTCAGAAATGCTCGGTAACTGGGGCAGGGCCCCAAGGTGAGTTCAGTGGTATAGCTGGTGTTTGAACACGTGTGCATCTCTAATGCTCATTTCATTACAGCTGCCTCCCAGAAAACATCCTTGTGCACCCCTATAAACTGATGGATAATGAAAATTAGATTCACCAGTCACTCAAAGCTTAAAGAAACATCACTCATTGCTTTGGTGGGGGAGACTCATGCCTGAGTAATTTATTAGAATTCTTGAAGGGATAAATCCACGAACATGATTTAAACTTTCAGAAAGCCTTTGATATGGTGACTTTTTTTTTAATGGAGTCCCTTTGAGGTTTGGAAACCTGCCATACCTGATAAATTACCTCAAAGACAGAAAACAGCACATAGCAAGAAGATGATGTGGCAGAAAGGTGAGCACACAGACTCTGGGGCCAGGCTACCTGGGTCCAAAACTGGGCTCTGTCCCTTCATTGCTGAGTGACCTTGGGCAATTTACTTACCCTCTCTGTGCCTCAGTTTCCACATCTCTACTGAGAATGATAAAAAGAGCACCTACTTCATAGGATTGATGGGAGGAGGATTAAGGAATTTCATATAAGTATAATGCTTAGACAGTGTCTGACACAAAATAATTACGATGTGCATTTATCAAAAGTAGTCTTTTGCAGAATGCAAAGTAGACACCCCTCTGGGAACCAGGGCCATGGCCAGCCTCTCATTACACTTATATCTGTGATCAGAGATTGCAAGTACAGAGAGAAATCTCCATGTCTTCCAAAGCCATTGAACTCCTTCATTCAGGGAAATGTGCCCCTCCCCACCCCCACTCTGACACTGATGAGAATCTTAAAAGTGGCCAGTGGGAGTGGGCAGATGGCCTCTCAGCTTCAC
Source organism: Hipposideros armiger (assembly GCF_001890085.2). Taxonomy (NCBI): domain Eukaryota; kingdom Metazoa; phylum Chordata; class Mammalia; order Chiroptera; family Hipposideridae; genus Hipposideros; species Hipposideros armiger. Next base: position 1,127,071 of record NW_017731919.1, on the reverse strand, counting down.
TATGGACCAAGGTGAGTCCCTGAATATGCGTACATCTATACAGCAGGGCAAATTTCTATACGTCCAGCCCCAGAAAACTGTAGTGGAAATGTTAATCCCCAGCCCATCCTTCAGGGCAACAAAAATAATTACGAAAGCATATTGGGAGACCAGAAGCATGGAGTCTGAAAAGAGAGAGACTCTTTTTAAAGGACAAGATCAATCCCAGGTGTCCTGGCCACCAATGAGGCCCCTCCACTCCCCTGATGGAATTCTGAGCAGGACAGAGCCCTGGGAGAGTCCCAGAGTGTGTGATTGTCCTAACCAGCTCTCCATGCTATGACACCACACAGCTCAGAAGCAGGCCTGGTCAGGAGTCCAGACCTGAGGTCCAGCAAGCTCCATCCTTCCATTCCTCCCCAGTTCAGAAGCCACCTGCAACTCCATTCTTGAGGGACTTCTCATCTCTGTCAACTGACCCCTCCCTTGCCATCTCACAGGGCTCATCAGCCCAGCTGGGCCTTGATGACCAGCCACACTCTTCACTCTCTCTCCCTCTCTCCACCTCTTTCTTCTCTTTCCCTCTCCAGCTCCACAATCCTCACCTCCCTCTAGGTTCCCACACCTGGACCAGCTCAGGAAGAGGAGCAAAGGTGAATAAATCAAACACATAACACTCATGATACAGAATGGTGAAGAAATGGAACACCTCACTCGCTGTGTGACCTTTAGCAAGACACCTCCCTCTCTGGGCCTCAGTGTAGTCACTAGTGAAGTCAAATGTTTGGACTAGGTAGCTGTTAAAGTCCCTTACCAACTGAAAGCTCTATTATTCTTTAGGAGAGGTGGGACAGGATTAGGAGCTAGAGAGAAGGGAGTCCAGGGGTCATGAAACTGCTATGTACATGCTGACTGCATCTTCATTTTGCATAACTCACTGTCTAGAGGCAGCTGTTTGTGAGTACAACAGTATGATTACATCCAGGTTCACGCACATCTCTGGGGATCTATGTGGAAACACATTTGTGTGTGTGTGACTGTGAGGGTTTCTGTAAGTGTGGCTTATGTGTGTGAATGTGTGTGTATGCCTGTGTATATAAGCTGAAGAGGGGGTTTGTGGGTACATGTGGATATGAGTGCAGTGTGGGTGCACAGGTGGACTCATGAGCTGGTGAGGCCGGGTTCCAGATGGATAACTGGGCTGAGATGGGAGTAGTGATGGGCAGGTGACACTGGGTGTCATACTGGGGAAGTGCCTGCTGGCTAGCCCTCGCTCTAACTCTTTTGCTTCCCTACTTACCCTCCTGTCCTACAGTCACTCTAGCTCTAGCTGGGGCACAGGGAGGTCAACTTAGACTTGGTAGTGCCTTGTTTAAAGTTGCTCAAAACCCTTCCCAAGAACTCCAATAAGTGATATATTAGTTACATTTATATAACCCATGCTATGTTTTAAGCACTTTACATATAGTAATATATTTAATCCTGAAACAACCCTATTGTAGTTATCTGTACTATTTTTATTTTACAGATAAACTGTCATGTAGAGAGTCTAAGTAGGGAGGAAAAATAAAAGAGATCAATGAATCTTTACCAGTTAGATCTGGGGAGGGCGGGACAAAAACAGGTGAAGAGTTTGGCCAAGGTAACAGCAAGACTGGGAATACAATCTGGGCCCTTCCTTCCTTACTCTAGGCTGGCCTGGTTGATATATTGCAGCTGGAATCACTTCCGGAAGGATTGCATTTAGACACATCAAGAGACTTACAAGGGGTTTCCATAGGGTGAGACAAGATAATGGTGAAGAATGGGCTCAATACATCCAAGGACAGGGCAGACCAATCAGGACCACAGAACCTCAACCTGTTCACGTCTACTACCTGGCAGGCCCTGCAGATGAATGGATGTGACCATCACTGCCCTCTAGGGGCTCAAATAGAGATGCTAACACATACTCATCTGACATATTCATATTTAAGGGCAATTAAGTGTGAGACAGGCTTCAGGAGCCAACAGAGGGCTGACCCTTGAGGTCCCCTTGCCCTGAGAAGCAATGACTGCACTGGTGACAACCCTCCTCCCTTCAGAAGTCACCCCGACTCACAAAGCTTTTAAATGGGCTGGCGAATGACTCTTCATAAATGCTGCAGGTAGTTCTCTCCCACCCCAGGCTGGAATGTGGCCCATGGCCAAGGGAGCTACTCAGAGAATCAGTCCCCAAACCGCAAACACTGCTGGTGACTCACATGGCCCTGGCCCAGCAAGAGACTCAAATCTGACCCCACCGCCACTGGGATTTCCTGGACTGACGTCAGGCTTGAAATTTGGAAAGGAAAAATGTGGGTAACAACCAGTCTTTGGTGATGCAGGCCACAGAAGTCTCATCAGAAATCCTGCTTATAACTCCTCGGGGTATTTTCTTCTGCATGTCCCACAAATGGTCAGCACAGCAACAGCTGGGAAAATCTGACCTTGAAAATCACAGAATGTCATTACCTCCTAGCAAAATGCAGGTAACCCGTTGTCCCTCCTCAGAGCAGGGGCTCAGAGGAGGGGCTCTGCTTTCAAGAGCTGCTTTGCACTGGTGGTGTTGTGAAGAATATTTATACAGTTGGTGTCGGTCAGTATGGATCAAATGGGGCTGATGCATAAGTCCAGGAGGGCCATGTCCAATACCCTCCAGGTTGGGTGGCAGGCTGCCAGCCAAGTTTCGGTCCCATTCCTCTTGCCTGAGACTGCTTTGTTTACCAAGGAAGGGGGCCTTTTAGATACCTGTTCTTTGGGCAGGGACTCAGGAAAACACAGCAGACACCCTGGCACTAGTATACCTTAAAAGGTAAAGCCAGGGCCTCTGGCCAATGACGACTCCTCAGCCCCGCCCAAGAACATAGAAAGCAGGAACCATTGTTCCCCAGATGCACTGATGTTGTAATCCTTTGTGCAATAGAAAAGAATGTGAGCTCAATGACCCGAGGCTTCTCTCAAGGCTGCGTGGCAAGAAAAAGACCCAGAAACCCAGCCTTTCGCTGGCCATCCCGCCCCCCATATTGGCCTATCTTCTGTCCCCCCAAATCCATTCACCTTGTGAAAACTCAAACCAAACTACACCCCAGTCCTGGAGTAGAAGCAGAGCTGGAACCTCAGTCTGATTCCAAAGACACGCTTTCCTCCACCAAAATATGTTGTTCTCAGCCCACCATCAAACCACTTGTTAAACTAGAACTCCTAGCCACCCAGCGGTGTTCATATCCCCCGGCCCCAATCTGCGAGGGCCATCTTCTCCAGGGCCTATCCTCAAGTGCTCATGACTGGGTAGTAAAAGGCGCCCCCTCATCCCTATCCCACTCTATTCTCTTTCTGGTCTGTTTCCTTGTTTATAGCCTGCCTCCTCCCCAGAACATCATCTCCAGAGGGCCAGGACTCCAGTGTCACCATGCTCACCAAGCACCATGCCTAACCCTCAGACGCCATTCAATAACTGTTTGTAGAATGAGTGAGTAGATGAGTGAATGCAATTCTCAACTCCTCTGCCAAGAAGTGCTGACTGTGGACGCCAGGCTAGGAGGGTTGCCCCTTAGTGGTGACCCTCCCCCAAATCTGGCCAGCTTTGTCTTCATTCTGGGGATTGCCAGAGGAATGAAGATGCAAACAGCCTGGAAGCTCCGTCCACTGCAGAACGTTTTATTGCAAAGGAGGAGTCCCAGGAAAATAGGGGTGGGGGCAGTTCAGAAGGGCAAAGCAGCATTCCAAGAGTTTATACTATGGGTGAGGCACAGGAGGGAGCGGGGAGGTGAGGGTCAGCTCCATTGGAGGGGCATCTGAGACAGAGGGCTAAGTCTTTGGGAATAAAAGCTAGGGTTCTTTGACTTCTCCTGAGTGGGGTAGGAAGGGTTCAACATCTGCCGGAGCCTCTGCAGCTGAAGTTCCCAACACAGCCTGGGGAGCCGCAGAGCGCGCAACCGCCGCCAGGGGCGCTTGTCTCCAGGGCGTCAGAGCCCGACTGCTGTCGGACAGGATCCGAAGCTGCCCCGGGTCTGCAGGTGGAAGCGCTGCCCAGGGCTGGGAAGAGAGCGGCTGGTGGAGGGAGGAAACCCCCCTTACCCCGCTCCGCCCCAGAAGACAGACAGACAGACAGACAGACTCCTCCTCCAGGGGGCAATGCATAGACCCTCCTCCCCACCTGGAGACAGACGTGCAAACTCCCCAAAGTAATTGATACACAGGCTCCTTCCCCTAAGAAACAGACTAAAGAATCCCTCCCCACCAAAAGTCAGTCACAGATTTCCACACACACACACACACACACCACCACCCAAGAATAAACAGTCTTGTCCATGAGGATAAACCCACAGAACTCCCTCCCACACCCTAGGCAAAACCAACAGAACGTCCCCCCAAAGAACAGACCACAGGACTCCCCCTCCCCCAACACACACAAACGTAGACTCACCCCCAAGAGAAGAAACATCCCCCCTCCCGCAAAGGGAGACAAACTGAGGAAGCAGACCCCTTCTCCCTTGCCAAGAGATACACACACAAAAAAGTGGGGAGAGGAGGATAAGATTTGGCCCCTCTAACCCAAGTTACACCTATTAGTTACTTACAGCCGCTCCCTGTCCCCAATCCCAGGCCAAGTCTGCAGGGAGAAGGAGAAAGCAGGTGAGTGGATTTATCTCCTCGGTATAATAGTCTCTATTCTCCAAGACAAAAGACTCCTGGCTCTCAGACAGGCAGAAACCTTTCCATCCTGCATGCTCCTTGGTTCTCTCAGGTCCCCACAGCCCTTTTGGTAAAGACTCCTTTTGGACCTTTAAACTCAATCCTTCTCCCCTTAAATTTAAATAACTCATTTTTATGGATGGCTTCTTGGAGGAGAAAGAAGGCAAAAGATCTACACTTTCTTTGACCTAAACATCTTGAAAGGGGAGACTGGTGGAAGGGGCATTTTAAAGGAGACCACAGAGGAGATAGCTCAATTACCTGAAGAATATTGTTCAAGCCCCGCTCAACCCCTTTCTACCTATGTGTCCTTGAGGTGGTGCTTTGCCCTCTCTGAGACTCAGTTTTTTCATCTGTGAAATGAGCCTAATAGAATCCCTCCCAGGGATTTTATAGGTTTAAAGGAGATAATATATGCATCATGCCTATTGCATAATGGGTTCCCTGTTCCTCCCTGCAACGTGGTGTCCCCAGGCCAGATGGAGCCGGCAGCTGCTATCTAAGGTTAAAAGCCAGGCCCCGCTTGTTCCCATAAACCCTGCCTTCCCTGGGCCGGGGGAAGATGGGGAGAACTGAGAAGTTACTCCACACTGGGGACCTTATTCCCCCTGACTGGCCCTTGGTCCCTGCAGCTATCATGGTGGACAAAATAACCCTGCTCTCCCATCCTGGAGGCGAATGACTTCATGAGTCACCCCTACCAAGGTGCCATGGTGCTCATTAGTTGGGACATTTTGCCTAAAAGGTTGTTCAATGGTGGAAAAAACTGACTCCAGGAGAGCAAGTCCCTGGATACCTAGGTTGCCTTTCCCCACCCCGTCCCCAGCTGGTGACCTCCCTATGCCCCTGCACTCCTCACTATAGCATATCTGAAGCACTGCCCATCCCTCACCTTCTCTCCTCGCCCTCCAGCAGCTTTCGGTAGGTGGCGATCTCAAAGTCCAGGCCCAGCTTGACGATCATGAGCTCCTGGTACTCCTGCAGCTGCCTCACCATGTCCTGCTTGGCCTTCTGCAGGGCGGCCTCCAGCCAGGCCAGCTTGCCCTTAACACTGCCTGAGGCACCCTCCTCCTGCAGAGCTGGCAGGTCCTTGGCTCCCTCTAGTTTGCAAGGCTGGGGGCAAAGGGATAACCATGAACAGGACATCCTTGGCCTCCATCCCTGCCCCCTCAAGGATCCAGACCTTTTTTAGAGGCTGGAGGGCCAATGAGAGTCACAGATTGTTGTGTGGAGCGAGCACACCTATTCTGAAACCTGTGTTTGTGTGTCTGCCCTGTTCCCAGGAGATTTGGGGCCAGCTGCCTGGATGACTGAGAGAGAGCTTTTCACATTGAGCATGATGACACTTCTAATAGGAGCTCAGATCTGAGAAGGATCAAATGCTCCTTAGCACATAATGCTGAGATTATTGCTTTATCAGGCAAACTAACAAGAAGGCTATCCTGTTCTTCACAGGAGACTAGAATCTGTAGTTTTGGGGGTGGGGGGTAATAATAATAAGTGCTTGCCTTGTTGAGGTGTGCTGGCTGCTTAGGAAACCAATAGGGGGGCATCAGAGCATCTGTGGCTGGTGGGAGATTGAACCCTGACTTGCCTACCCTCTCACTCTGCCACCCCTAGAACCTGAACGGCTCATCCCCTCACCTCAAAGTCATCATTTCCTGGAGAAGAGAGAACCCCCATGAATTTCCCTCAGAGCCTGAGTCACTTGTAAAAGAAAAGTCGGGAAGCAGAACCCCTTCCCTCTGTGGATGGGAGATGAGCCAGAGGGCTTGAGAGAGAGGGAGGGCAGCTGGGAGAAAAGAGAGGAGGTCGAGAGGGAAAGAGGATGAGGGAAAGAAAGCACTCATGTGGAAACCTATCCTTTCTAAGGCCTAGAGCCTGAGTCGCAAGTACAAAATGCCTTCCTGGCTGGAGGCATCGAAAGGTAAAGGCCAAATGTTAATTATATATATATATATCAATAGAATCCAGTTCCACAAAGGAATATGCATGCTCTCATCATCCTGAAATCACCAGGACCTCTTTCATGTTTCCAGGCTTTCATTTCTCTGCTTTAGATAGAGACATAGTTTCTCTACCTATAAGTTTTTCTCTTCTACAGAGATAGTAATAGTAGTAGCCAAGGTGATGATAAATGGCAAAAACCCTCTGCCTCGGTGTCAAAGGAATCAGTTTGTAGCGGTGGGGGCCGTGGCACACAAAGGGCATATCCCTGTGTGAAGAAGATAGAGGCCTCTCCTCTCTAGCCAAATATTACCATGTGGAGTCATAGTTTAATATTGCCAAATCTGCACATTTTTAAAGAGAACACAGAAAACAGGCTTTCTAGGTGAGATCTTACAATTTCTGAAGATGAGCTCAAATGTCATGCTATGTAGGACAAACAAAACACAGACATAAAAATGTACATACACATAAAAACAATATACAAACAAGCATCCATATTCATAATTGTGCATTTACCTACATACTAATCACTTACTCACATGAAATATAGGGAGTCCTAGGCAAAGGTAAGCATGATATTACAGCCACACTCCTATTTGCTCAGACATCTACAAAGAGAAACTCGGTCCATCTATCCCAAAGGATGGCGGGGTGCCTAGCCTAGCTGTCATAAAGAATGGATGTACCCCAACCATCACTATTCTGCCACCCGCCATTCCCATCCTTCACCTGACTCTTAGCGTTGTCCACCTCCACGGTCAGCTTCTGGATGGCCTGGTTAAGCCTGTTCAGCTCCTCCTTGCTGTGCCTCAGGCTCTGTGTGTCTCTCTGCACAGTCACCTTTACCTCCTCACACTGTGGGGAGGGGGCAGCAGAGTAAGGAGGAGGATCAGGGAGATGAGGAGAGCAAACAAGAACACTGGATGGAGGCCTGCAAGACAGTGCCAGGGCCCACCCATCCAGCACTATGTTGATCATCTAACTCCTCTGGGCCTCTGTTTCTCCATCTGTAAAATGGGGATGTTAATCTTTCCTATTCCTATTTCATTCTCCCAAGGGTTGTTGGGAGGATAAAATGTGCTTGGCTGGCATAGTGGTGGGTTATTCTACCAGGCCTGGAGATGCCAAAGGTAGCATGAACTCAGGGACAAAGAGCAACAAGGTAAGGCAACAATCTTTTGAGTTGAGTCTTTGGACTGAGGTCACATAAGTTTTGTCCCAGGGATAGGGGTAGTTAAACGCTAGGAAATTAATTGCCGTTTGCCACTTATGTAATCCAAATTAATATAAAAAGAATTTAATAAAATTCAACAATAATTGCTAATTTTAAAAATACTTTTAAAAACCTAAGAATATGAATAAACTTCCTTAACTTGATGAATGTTATTCATCAGAGACAGGAATCCAGGTCTGGCTCCTTCTGCAAATGAAGACCACTGTGGAAAGGGCTGTCTACAGGGGACAAAACCAGTGGGTCTTTTCCCTTCCTGCACCCTGTCTCCACACACCAATATGTAAACAGATGGGTACAGTAACTAATGCTGGCTCAGTGCCTTACACTCTTCAAAGTCTTTTAGCTCTGCCATCTCACTGGGGCCCATGGCCACCTGTGAAGTAGGCCAGGTAGATGTTACTGTCTCCATTCTCTCTCCCTGGACAAGCTGATGTTCATTACATCTACCATGCAAGAAAGTGGGACTCAGAGAGACATGAGTGTCCCTGCCAGTCAGCAGGTGAGCCAGATCGAATCTTAAGCCCATGCTCTTTGCTCGACACCCTAAGGGCCAGATAGTCACTCACATCCTTCAACCCAAAGAATAGGAACTATTCAGAGCAGTGCAGTGCAAATTTCTTTCCAGAACAGATGGGTTGTGGGAACCAGATATGAATAGACTGAAAAACATCATCCTCCCCCAATCTCTGCCCTATTCCCTCTGACTACCGTTTCCTGTTCCCATTCCCAAAAGCTGTAGACACAGTAGACAAGCTTGTGATTGGCTGGGTTCAGCAGATCTGGGTAGAATCCAAGACCCCTTAGCCCGTGCAAGCCAATGAGCCATGTGGACAAGTCGCACCATGATGAGTGGGGCTGTAGTCTCCTCCAAGCCTCCTGTGAACACTAAGCCCAGCACCAGCCCAAGAAGCTCCCAGAATTCTCACCTCTGAAGACAAGTTCTCTCCTTCCTGGGGGCTTTGTGACCTCACCTTGTTACAATTGCAGAGTTCTGACAGGGTGACAGGAGCCATTCTGTGAGCTCAGATGGGAAATTGAAGGTCCTTGGACTAGAATGGGCCTTGAAGGAAGGAGGAGGATGGAGGGATAAAAGGGTAACTCAACTGGGAGAAATGTGTAGAGTTTGAGCTTCTGAAGTGGGCAGTGGGGAGCTACAGAAGGTGCTTGAGCAGACCAGTCACCTGGTGTGAGGTGCGATTTAGGGAGATCTGTCTGGTAGCAATGTGGAAGATGGACAGGATGTAGAGACACTACGACTGGGAATTCTAGTTCTAAGGCTAGAACTAGAGTCATCTGGGGTGATGACTCTAAACTGAAGAAGTAACCAGGGGACTAGAGAGCACAAGCTGCTGTTGACATTTTCTTTTATAAATTTCTCATACATGCTAAAAAGTATATGTAGCACATACTTAATGATTTAAATGCAAGAGTATTAAAACATATCCTTGTGTACCCACCAGTACCTTCAAAGCCCCCTGTGGAACGCTTGTTACAGTATCCTCCATCCCTGACCCCATCAAATCTCCAAAGCAACCATTATCCTGGGTTTTTGTGTTAAGCATTCTCTTGCTTTTCTTTGTTATCTTATCATGTCTTAATGAACTCCTAGCAATTGTTTAGTTCTGCCTACTTTTATGCTTTATATGAATAGAATTATAGCATGTGCTTCCATAACTTGCTTTTTTCTCTTCAATATTCTATTTGGAGAGTCATCCATTCTGTTTATTTTTCAGTGCTGTATAGTATTCCAATGGGTGAATACTTCTCCATCCTCCTATGGGTATGCACCTGTGTATTTTTGTTTCTGGTACAACAAACAATGCTATGAACTGTTTGGAACATATCTGCTGGTGCACTTCAGCAAGAGGTTCTTTAGGGTACTAAAGTTTTTTGAACAACAACTCAAAATAAAAAATATATTTTATATCATGAGTCAGTACCTATTGATACATATATATTCATGCACAGAAACTGAAATAAGTAATTTTTCATGAAAAATTACTCTTTCCTACTGTGTACAATGCACCCTGATCCTCTAACCAATCATCTTAATGTGTTCTTTCACTTTCGATTTATGGCCTCATATTTTAGCCTCATTTCTTATGAATAACATATTGATTTTATTATTTATTTAATAATATAATGAAAATTAAATACCATGAGCTCACTTACCAACACAAAACCAAAATATTACTAATAATTTCTATCTACCTACACACTACCTTGAATTTATGTCATCATTCCTTTGCTTTTTTTTTTTAGTTTTATCACATACATACATATACCTAAAAATATATTTTTTAGTTGTTTTTGTTTTTTTTTAACTAAAAAGGTATAACTTTCACAGGCACTTGCTAAAAAAATATATAATTATGTAACTAGGATGTCTCTACTAGGATTCATATTGAGTTGTCAGAAAAGTCATGACGCATGTTTGTGAGAGATGGCACTAGTTCATTTTTGGAAGTACTAGAGTCATTCGCATCTGTGTTGTTGCTATGTCATTTGACAGCTGACAGTTCTAGCTTCATTCTAAAAAAAAATTGAGCGATTTGGTTGAGTTTTGGAGATTTTACAACAAGTTGAAGATGGAAGACCAAACCAACTGTGCATTTTTGCCATATTTTACTGTTTTACTTCCATAAAGGGAAGAACACGCATCCAGCTTGTGAAAAGTTGCATAAAGTTTATAGTGACAATGTTCTACAAGAACATCAGTGCCAATAATGGTTCACAAAATCGACACTCCTCGGTCAAGGAGGCCCACCGAGGTTGATGACAACAAAATAAAGAAATTGATCAAGTCAAACCCACGTTACACGACACAAGAGATTGCAGGAACATTGAATATCCATTATTCAAACATTCACGAACCACCTGAAGAAGCTGGGATATGTAAGCAAGCTTGATATTTGGGTTCCACATGAGCTCAAAGAAGTTCATTTGACAGTGTGTATAAACATCTGCAATATCCTCATTAAACGTGAGGAAAACGATCCTTTTTTGAAGCGACTGATAACTGGTGGTGAGAAGTGGATTGTTTACAACAATGTGGTGCGCAAATGGTCTTGGTCCCGATTTGCCTCAAATGATATCGAAAGCAGACATTCAACAGAGGAAGGTTATGCTCTCAATGAGGTGGGATTTTAAAGGTGTCGTGTTTTTCGAGCTCCTACCAAGGAACCAATCAATTCGAATGTGTACTGTTGGCAATTGGACAGTTTGAACGAATCCATCATCCAGAAACATCCAGAGCTTGTTAATTGTAAAGGAGTTGTGTTCCATCGCGACAACGTGAGACCACACACAAGTATGATTACCCATCAAGAATTATTGGAGCTTAGGGCCAGCTGAGTGGCTCATTGGTTAAGAGCTGGCTTGGGATGCCAGAGGACTCCGATTTGGATCCCATATATGAGGGCCAGTGACACTGCCCTCTACAGCTAAGATGCTGAACAACAGCTCAACCTGGAGCTGGGCTGCCGTGAGTCGCCAGCGGTCCGTAGGCTGCAGCCCCTGCTGCAGTGGGTTGCCATGGGCTACCGTGTGTAGTGAGCTGCCAGCAGCCGCTGTGAGCGGCCATCCAGAAACTGGCGACTGATCTGCCTCGCCCGGGAAGAGTGCAATGATGGTGCCAACTTGGGCCAGTGAAGCAACGTCCTCCACAACTAGACTGAAGAACAAAACGACAGCAGCTTGTCTGTTCCCCTCCCCCCAATTCCCCAATAAAAATCTTTAAAAAAAAAAATTATTGGAGCTTGGATGGGATGTGTTGTCACCATATTCACCTGACCTTGCGCCGTCAGACTTCCACTTGTTTCTCTCTCTTCAAAACTCCCTGTGTGGTATAACGTTCAATTCAAATGAGGCTGTAAATCAGCACTTTGTTCAGTTTTTCACAAATAAAGACAGGTCCTTCTATGAACGAGGAATTATGAAGCTCACTGAAAGATGGCAAAGGTTATCGAAAAAAATGGGCAATATATCATTCATTGATCTTTGTTCTTTATATAAATAAATGACCTTTGAAAAACATAAACAAAATACATCATGACTTTTCTGACAACCCAATATACTCTAATGAGTAAATATAATTCTATTATTGTTCTGTTTTGTTTTATTTTTCCTGTTACAAAGTTGGTGCTATGAACATTTTTCTAAATGTCCCCTGATGTATACATGTGAGAATTTCTCTTTGATATACATCTAGCAGTGGAATTTCTGGGTCATAGGATAGTCAAATATTCAGCATTACAACACAAAAAATTATTTGCCAAAGTTGTTATAATAACAATTTATACTTTGATCAGTAATGTATAAAAGGTTCATATCCTCTACAGCACATTTTAATTTACAACAATTAGATGATGTAAGCAATTTTGCTTTTTGGCCTATGGGCAATTGGAAAACTTAGAGACGAATTCATTCATTCTCTTAACATTGTTCCGTGCCTGTTATGAACCAACACTATGCCAGACACTTCCTATCCCTGGAGAATTACCTCAGGGAGCCAGAGCCCTAAGCCATCAGAACACCCCTCCCTCAATGTCCCCAGCCCTGACCACACAAATGAATAAATAGCTGGCATGACCCTAGCAGTCCCCACCATGTTGTATATAAAAACAGCGCTATCGAATCAGGAGCTCCTGCCCTATATGCATCTCTCTGTATCTGCTTGTGCCCTGGATGTGTGTCCATCTCCTCTATCAGACTGAGCACTCACATGGACCACATCCTTCCTACTCCTGAGCCCCCTTCAGTGCCCAGACTGAGTCCTTAGCATGACTGGGGTTCAGGAAGAGTGTGATCGGGGGCAGCCATGATACACAGCTGAAGGCACAGCCAGAACTTCAAGTGGTCGTACAGGAGCTGGATTTGAATACTCCACTGCAGGAGCTAAAGCAAGACCATCCACAGGTCATGGTGACTCTAAGCTGAAGGACATGAAGCCAGAGGAAGAAGAGAAGGATTCCGACCTTTTCCTCACTGCCTATGGCCATTTTATAAACCCAGACATCTGGGTCTGCTCACCTCACCAGGTGGAGTCACTCTTTTGTCATCTTTATGGACTTGGGAAATTTCCGCCACTTCTCCTCTCTCCTGGGGTAATATCATCAAGATGGGGCTTTTGAAAATCCTACACTCAGGTAACTCTGAAACCTTGGCAGCATTTCTTCCACCGTTGAGGGCCTGAGGGTGCCTGAGGAGTCAAAGTCAGCCAAGGCCTGTGGACTCTGTGAGATAATTAAGGATGGGAAAGGGAGTTGAGCTGGGATAATTCCTTTCAGGTGGTCAGCTGGACTCATACCTCAGTCTTTCAGTTTGATGAACTGAGACCAGGGACAAAGAACAGGCTATCCTGTCAGGGTGCAGAAGGGAACCTTGGCAGCTTTGAGAGAAAGAGCCTTCCAGGGGCTCCCCCCGCAGGGTCCTCAAGGCAACCTATAACATTTGACCCTTGGCATGGCCAGAGAGAGATTGCTTCTACCTCACCAAGATATGGCAAAGTCAACTACATAACCAAAAAAGTATTTGTTCAGCTATTTCATGTCACAGGACCTATGAAGTTGGTGGATGTGCATAAGCAATGTGGTGTGAGGGTTCCAAATATGTCGATTCCTAAAACCCCCAGCCTACCCGTCCTCTTCCATCCTCTCCTATGTGCCCTCAAGACTCCTCACCCCCACCCACAGACTTTTCCTCAACTGGACCATGAGCACAGGGCCGCACCGCCCTGACAGTCTCTCAAAGGACTCCCTGTTTTCTGGGACACTTTTAGAAGAAATGCTCCAATAAACTTTGAGCCTAGTCTAAGGAGTGGGAGTCCCAGCTAAGAGAACATCAGTGTGCAGGGGGCCACAGCCCCCAGATCTGGAAGAGCAGGCTAGCCCGGCGTGGGGGTGGAGGAGAGGGACGGTTACCAGGGCAGGTATCAGCAGTGACCAGTGGGTAATAGAGGGGAAATAGCAACAACAACAATAGCAGCTGGAATTTATTGACCACTTACTATGCACCAGACATTGTACTCAGGCTTTACATACACACCTCATCATATCCTTGAGCAAGTTTTATGCCTTCATTCTAGATACAAAGGCAACTGAGGCTCAGAGAGGTTATGCAATTTTTACCCAGATTTTAAGTGGCAGAGCCCTGGCTTGAACCCAGGTGTGTCTGATTCCAGAAACACTCTTGAGTGATTCCAGAAACACTACACCATGAAAAAGAAAGAAGTGTATTTCTGAAATGGGCACATTGATGTTTAGGATGTTTCATGATGCCTTGGATTACCAAAAGTAGATGCACACACACTTTCACACACGCACACACACCCTTCATATACAATACTGTCCCCATGCCCCACTGGCTTACACAGCTCTGAGCATGGCCCTCTCCAGGTTAAGCACCTCTGGTGCCCCGCTTGATATTCCAAACCTGCCCTGCCCGTCCACCATATCCACAGTCTGGCGCCAGCCTACCTCCTTTCCCCCTGCCCTCACCCATCTCCTCTTTTTCAGCTAAAGTAGGCTGCCAGCTGTTACTCTCACATTCTATGGCCTCCATTGCTTTGTGTCTTTGCTTACACCATTCCCTCTCCTTCTCTCATCTCAGTACATCCAATTCTCACCATTCTTCAGGCCCAACCAAACTGTCATCTCCTCCAAGGACCCTACCCTGACCTCTGACGCCAAGCCCATGCATGAACTGGAGGCTCACTCTTCGCACAAGTCCCCTGACATGGTGTTCCTCCATTAGAGCCAGGCACCCTGCAGCTTTGTGTTAAAGTCCTTTGTGCCTGTCTGCCCTGTCTGAGGACCACAGTCTCCTCCTTCACACTCCGAGCCTGATTCCTGCTGGATGCTCAGCAGGTGTTTGCTTTCTATCTTGAATTGGCTCCTGGGGCCTATCGGGGGTAAAGAAGGAACATGACAACCAAGACAGAGCATCAGCCTTTTATCAATAGGCTGGTGGACTGGAGATAAAAGGGGCAGGGGAATTATTTCTAGAAGATCTGGCCAAGAATGGAGTAGCCCTCCTCTCCCCCAGCAAGCATAACGACCAACCCTCTCTATGGGCAAGTCTGGCCTTGATTGTGTCTGAAACTTTCTCATGCTTCAGCCCATTTTTCTCCCCTGGATTCCAAGAATAATAAAGGGGACACCAGGGAGCATGTTTCCCTGAGGCTGGGTGAGGGACTCGTACTGACACTTTGGGGGACCACTGTGCTCTAGCTGTTAAACCTTTCAATTATATCCCCTTCTGCTTGTGCTCTTAACTGGCATAACTCAGCCTGCAGCCCTCTGGCCTGTCTGGATTTTAATGCATTTGATGATTTATGTAGACAAAGGCTGATTTTTAACCTTCTCATTAATTGTGATAGCACAGAATGTCCACTCCATCCACCCACCAAAACCCACATAGAGATCCAAGCAAGCGTCAGGTAAGTGCCTCCATAAAGTCTAATTTAAGTCCTCCATGCTTCAAGGTAAGTCCATTTCCTCTCATGAAGGGTACACCAAAGGAAGACTTCTCCAACACTACCTTTCCCCGGAAAAATTTGGAGTAGGAATACATAATCCTGAAGCCACAGTCACACAGCTGGTGACTCACGCTGAAGCTGGGAGTGGAAGCGCAAGACATCGTAGAACTGGATTCTATCTTCTACAGAGGACAGAACTAAGGTTGGGCTAAAACTCCTGCAAAACCAAGTCTGAACCAAAATCAAGGCTGGACCAAAGGGATTCAGGCCTACAAGAGTGTTGGAAAGACTCCACAACATAACTGACCAGGGCTCTTCACAAGTCTCAAAGTCAGGAAAGACAGGAACTTTTGTACATTAAAGAAGAATGTATGTTATGTGCCAGAGCCAGCTTCAACTCCTGGCGACCCTATGAATGAGTGATGTTCACAATGTCCTGTCCTCAACAGCTCTGCTCAGCTCCTGTAGACTCATGCCAATGAGTCTTTTATGCAGCGATCCATCTCATATTTGGTCTTCCTTTTTTGACTAAGTGTAAGGTGGGATCCTAGATTGGATCCTGGAAAAGAAAAAGAACATTGGTGGAAAAACAGGTAAAACCCAAATTTAAAAAAAAATAAAAGAGTGTTGAAAACACAGCAAAGGGGACAGTGGAGCACTCCTTGGAAATGGGATGCCAAGCAGCCCAAAGCCAGGCACAGTTGGCAGTGATGACTTCTGGGGTTCCAGGATTGAATTACCCTTTGCACAATAATAACTCATATTTAAAAGCAAAGGAAGCTAAGGATGATTTGCATGTTTCTCTAATACTGGCTGATGAGTTCATACTCTGGTTTCCTCTGTCCATAATTGAGCACATAATTAACTTCCATTATGATGAATTTAGCCTTCTAGAGTTGGGGCCATGACGAGGCATCATTTGAAGGGAAGGTAGCTTTGGATTAAGCTTATTTCTCTAAGATCCCAAAGCCTAGCAGTCTGGGCTCCTGCCTCCCAGAGGAACTCAACCCACATTCAGCCTCCAAAGGCTCAGACCCTGGGAGGGGCCAGCATGGGGAAGGGCCGGGAGCCACCTTTCAGATTCTGACTCTGCCCCTCTATGGAGTCTTCTATGCATAACCTTAAAGAAGCCACTGGACCACTCTGAGTTCACCTTCCTCAGAAGGATGCTTGGGGTTTAGATGAGATAATGCATTATAACACCTTCACACACTGTAGGCACTCCATAAATACAAATCCTTCCCTTCCCCCTAGCAGAGTGGAGAGTGGTACAGAAAGCAATTTCTAAAGGGAGAGGAAAGGGTGGTGCGACACTTAAAATGAGCTGAATTCTGAGAAAGAGAGAAGGGAAAGTTTTTGTCCAAAGGAAGACAGGATGAATGGCAAATCAATAATAGTACAATAAACAGAACAAACAAATACACAAATATTTATGGAGCTCTTATTAAGTGCTAGGTAGAGCCCTAAATGCATTCCCTTCATTATCTCATTAGGTTCTTCCAACAACTCTCAGATGGCTACTATTATTATCCCTATTTCGCACGAGGAAACTGAGGCTCAGAAAGGTTATTCACCTGTCTAAGGTCATGACAAGAAAATGCAGAACTGACTTCAGAGACCCCTGTCCTTCAACACACACACACACACACACACACACACACACACACACACACACACACCANACACACACACACACACACACACACACACACACACACACACACACACACCACAGAGATGCAAAGATAACTAAGACCGAGGATTCCCAGCGTGTAGGGTGGTTTCACGGGGCTGGGACCCAAGGAGAGGCCGGGTGTGTGCCCAGAGCGGGGATGGAGCCAATGATCCAGCGCTACCCGGGACGAGTCCGGCAAAGGGGCGTAGGGGGCCCGCCCCGAGACCGTAGTGCAGGGCGGGTGGAGCTGACCAGGCACTTCCAGGCCTCATAAAGCGCGGGCGGGGGGCGAACGCTGTTTTATGGAGGCGGCCGGGCGGCCCGGGCTGCTTTGATTCCCGGCGGAACAAGGCGCGAGAGCCGACCTCCAAGCTCATAAACGCGTTGGCCGCGCGCTGCCTCCCCGCGCCCGCGATATAAGGCGCCGCTCCGGCTTTAGAGTCCAGTGCCCGCCACTACCGCCGCACCATGTCCTGCCTGTCCTCTCGCATCGGCACCCCCTGTGGGGTCCGCGCCTTCAGCTGCGCCTCGGCCTGCGGGCCCCGGCCCGGCCGCTGCTGCATCACCGCCGCCCCCTACCGCGGCATCTCCTGCTACCGCGGCCTCACCGGGGGCTTTGGCAGCCAGAGCGTCTGCGGGGCCTTCCGCTCTGGCTCCTGCGGCCGCAGCTTCGGATACCGCTCCGGCGGCGTGTGTGGACCCAGCCCACCCTGCATCACCACCGTGTCTGTCAACGAGAGCCTCCTCGCACCCCTCAACCTGGAGATCGACCCCAACGCGCAGTGCGTGAAGCATGAGGAGAAGGAGCAGATCAAGTGCCTCAACAGCAGGTTCGCTGCCTTCATCGACAAGGTGGGTGCCCTTGATCAGCTCTTTCCTGAACCTGCACTTTCTGGGCGAGGCACTGAAGTGGAATCAGGGGCAGAAGGGATGCGGTCCAGGTGAGCCGCCAGGTGATGGAGGACATGGACACACATCTGGGGCACAGACAGACACAGAGCGATGCCTATAGGGCTGGGGCTCCTGATTTAATAGCACTGTTATCATCTGCACAGTCTGTCCAGATAGGCAGGATCCCCACAGACAAGGTGGGTGTCCTTGAGCACACCCTTCCTGAGTCTGGAGATCTTGGGAGGATCTGGGAATTCCGAGGCCAGTCTCTAAAAATGGAGAATGGAGAATGCTGATACTTGGTGTGATAATTTTAGGTGGTACATTAAATAACATTGAAACACCTGATGAGAAAATTCATCTCCTTTCATATATGTTTCAATCCTTTGGATTAAATGGAGATAACCTCAGTGGGTGCTAATGTGTCTTTAACATCCCTCTAATACTTGCTACTCACCCACTTTTAATAAAGAGAGCAAGTCTCAGGTTCAGAGCCGTCTGGGGCAGCAGTTTCAGCTACAGTTTAATGTTTTATGATTTCCTTTTATGAATGCATAGTGATATTGGTTTTACAACTATGGTGGTAACATAAAGTTACCCCTTTAGCCCCATTCAAGTGTAAATGTTAAGTGAATCCATTTAGAGACAAATCATGAGTAAAATAGTACAAGAGGATGGCAACATCCTGAAGTCAGCCAATGAAGGGTTCATATCTGAGAATCACTGCCACCCCCAGTCCAGGCCTTTGAGTGTACACAGAAGAGAAAGGAGACAGGGATATAGGGCAAGGGGCCTGCCCAAGGGGCCACCGAGAGTGGGCGGCAGAGCAGGACTCCAAACCCAGGCTCTCTCCAGCTTTCCAGACCCCTGGGGCTAGAGGGTCCAAAGCCTGGGGTCCAGCTACCCCTCTCCCCTCCCTCAGGAGCTGTTCCACTTCAGCAGACACTGCATCCTGAGTGTGCTGGCATTCACACCCGGGAAAGGTGGCCAGGAGTGGAGCACGCATGGAAAAACTCCTGACCCAGGAGCAGGCAGCCTGGGCTCTTCACCCAGGATCTCCGTTGATTTGCTGCGTGACACTGGGCAGCAGTTTCCCTTCTCAGCTCCAAAGTGCTCCACACCAGAGCAGTGTGTGGTTCAGTGTGAGAGCTAGCCATGACTTTGAAAGGAAAGACGGGGCCAAGGCAGCCATTAGATCCCCCACCACAGCTTGAGTCCTGTCAGCTAAGACCACCTATTATAAAAAGATCCCATATAATATCAGCAGTCTTGGGTCCCTATTTCTGGAAGTTCCAAACAGGAAATTCCCAGTTGCACTCATTGAGTTGGATGAAAGGATACCAGGGCAAAAGGCAAGGGAACATCTGGACTTCAGAAAAATTTTTGAGAAACAAAAAACTGGAGGCCAGAGACCTAGTGGTGCTTGCTGATGTCCCTTCTGGCCAGCAAAATGTCCATATTGTTACCATTGCATCTCTCTAGTATGAATGACTTTCAGTAATGGCTGGCATGTTTCACTTCCCTACAGTTTTCACTTTCCCTGCTTTCCAGAACCCTCCCCCATTCACATTACCTGCCTGGCCTACATAGGAGTGTCCAACATAGGAGCTTTGGCCACCTAAAGCCACACTCCACCCTCCCCTGTGCCTTCTCAGGCCCCAGCCATCCTGCTTGGTGAAAGCCTGCCCTTCTGACCTCCCCAGCTAGGAAGCCCTTCCCACCTTAACCATCCATTCAAACAACTGCTCACCCAGCCCCAGGCTGGCCGCTAAGGATAATAGATAAATAAGCCATAGGCCCTGCCCTAAGGGAACTCATAGTGAAAGGCTTTCAACCTACTCTATCCTTCCCATCCTGCTTTACATTCCTTTCCTTCAGGAAGCCTTCCCTGATTGTCATTACCCTCCACCCCTACCTGTTACCCCAGCCCAACTGTAGCCCAGCACCACCCATATGACCCTCAGTTTCTCACTCACTCAACTCAGGCCCACCTGAGCAGACCCCTCACTCAGGCCCGAACAAGCACTCGTGAAACAAGGATTCTGGCAGTGCATCTTCAAGCCCAGAGAGTCCATCATGGGCCATGCTGTCCACCCCTTTCTTCTGCACACCTCGCTACTAGTTCTATCTTGACTCTGCCTGCTCTCTGAGGAGGACTGGGGATATTGGCTTCTTCCACTGACTTTTCTCTCACTTCTACACCAGGTGCGCTTCCTGGAGCAGCAGAACAAGCTGCTGGAGACCAAGTGGCAGTTCTACCAGAACCGCAAGTGCTGTGAGAGCAACCTGGAGCCGCTGTTTGAGGGCTACATCGAGACACTGAGGCGGGAGGCCGAGTGTGCGGAGGCTGACAGCGGGAGGCTGGCCTCCGAGCTCAACCACGTGCAGGAGGTGATGGAGGGCTACAAGAAGAAGTGAGTGCATCAGGGAGGAGGGTTTGGAGAAAGGAAATGTGATTACATCAAAGCAGGATAGATTTGGGTTAGGCCACAAGAGGAATTTTCCAGTAGGAAGAAGACAGTGTGACAGGAAGCCTGTGGGAGAAATTTTTCTTTTCTGGGGTGGAAATCTAAACACTGGAGAAAGTCTAAGCTGCTCCAACTACCTCATCATTATGTGTTTATTTCATTAATTCATCAAACATTTGTTGAGCATCTACTCTACGTTCCAAGTGCCGTGTCGGGGCCCAAGGTGAGGTAGGGTAAGAAAGTAAGGAGAGAAAAGGGGGATACCAGAACTGGGGCAGAGTTTCTGCCCCCCAGGGAGTTACAATCCAGAAGCAGAGAGGAAAATGCATAAGGCACGCAGCCTGGTCCACATCAGGAAGGAGAGTTCCTGAAACAGGAAGAGCATTGGGTGACACGCGTTGGTTTGAGTGACAAGAGGAAAGGCATGGACAAGGTCCCTTCTAGTCCAACTATTTTTGACTCTATGACCACCTCCAAAAGATCCATCTCCTGGAATGTGTTTATCTGGGCCTTCTTTCTCTCTTTGTCTCTTCAAATCCCAACCTATTGAAGTTCTAGCCACTGAACTTTGTGCCCTCTGTCCCCAGGTATGAAGAGGAAGTGGCACTAAGGGCCACTGCTGAGAATGAATTCGTAGCCCTGAAGAAGGTGAGTGACCCCAGAATACTTGTCCCATAACTCAGAACTGACATCAGAGGCAGGAGGGGGCGCTCCATAATTCAGAGAGGCTGAGCGACTCCCCCAGAATCACATAGGCTCCCTGGGTGGCTCAAACACCAGAGCACACTGCTTGCTTCAGACAGGGCATTCTTCTCCCCCGTCTGGCCAAAGGCTTCCCACCTTCTTCTGCCCTTTTCCTGGCAGAAAGTAAGCATTCAGTAACTACCGGGGATGCCAAAAGAATATATACACAGGACTTGTAGTCATCTTTTGTTACCGGTATAGAGTATTACAATTTTAATACAGGTTTTTCCTTTCTTAAAATGTGTATATATATTTTTGGCACCCTCTGTATTTGAAAGAGCACAGGAATGCTATAGGATGGCTACATCCTCCGGCTGGCACCAGCTGGGAAATGATGGCATGAACAGTGCTGCTGTCCCTCACCCCTCACACTTGACTCGGCACCAGTGCCATCACGTGGACACTCATCAGGTCCTTCCAACCATCTCCATATGAAGAAGGCAGGGGTTACTATGAGGAAACTGGGGCACAGAGGTCAGGGGTCTTGCCCTGAGTCGCACTGGCTTGAAAGGGGCAGAATTGATCCCAGAGACCCCTTCTCCTACCACAGATCTAGATTTCTTTCTATGAGATTCCACAGCAGAGAGAGGTGGGGCCTTATTAGAATTGACCCATTGTATACTATATCTTAAGATTCAGTGACAGTACAAGATGTGGATTCTAGAAGAATCATCCCAGTGGGTACTAGAAGTGCCTGGAAACCACAGAGTCTCCCTCCTTTACCCAAACCTGTTCCTGACCTCACCTCTAACTGCATAAAGGACTTCACCAATGCCATGATACCAGGCACTGGGGTCGGCAGCTGAGGAGGGTCTCCAGGGAGTTTGCCCACCCTGGTTGAGGTGCCCATCACTGGTGGGAAGAATTCTGTGTTGTCTCCTCAGCGAGACTCCTGTGCCACCCTCTGCCCTTTAGGACGTGGACTGCGCCTACCTCCGCAAGTCAGACCTGGAGGCCAATGCGGAGGCCCTGACCCAGGAGATTGACTTCCTGCGGCGACTGTATGAGGAGGTGAGGGGCCACAGAACGGTGGGGGCAACAAGGAAGATGTTAGTTAGACACTGGAAAGCACTTGCCACCATTTGGCTTCTGAACCCCTGGGTGGGGGGGAGTTGAGAGACCCGACGCAGGTTTACTATCAGGAGGTGAAGAAGTGTAGCTCGACGTCTCATCTGCCATGCCTCAGACAAGCTGGGTTCCTGGTTACTGTGGTGACATTTTCCACAAGTTGGTAAATTCTGGTCCTAGACCACAAGGATCCAGACAGGAGGCCCTGACTGAAATCAGGCAGTGAGCCTCAGACATACGTCTGAGTCTGAGTCTGAGGACCATTGAGAGGTCCCAAGGTTGAGGGGGAGACTTCATCTTGGAGGTTGGGGTTTCAGACAGTGAAGCTGTGGAGGAAGCAGGGGAAGGGGACAGGGAAGGACCACGAGAGTGTGGCCTGCTCAGAGCAGTGATTTTGGTTGGAGAAGCTCTGACCACTTCCCTGCCCCCCACAGGAGATCCGTGTCCTCCATGCCCACATCTCAGACACCTCAGTCGTCGTCAAGATGGACAACAGCCGGGACCTGAACATGGACTGCATCATTGCTGAGATCAAGGCTCAGTACGATGATGTTGCCAGCCGCAGCCGGGCCGAGGCCGAGTCCTGGTACCGCAGCAAGGTGAGTGCCCAGCGCCCTGTTCCCAGCACTCCAGCAGGAGGGATGATAAAGGGCTTTATCCTTTGTATAGGTGGATGGGCAAGGGAAGGGCAGGCAGCTCTCAGGACGCGGTAGCAGATGTGTAAGCTGTGGGACTCAGTGGAATGACTTATCCTGTGCCCCATGAGTATCTCTGCTTCCCTCCAGTGTGAGGAGATGAAGGCCACGGTGATCCGTCACGGGGAGACCCTGCGCCGCACCAAAGAAGAGATCAATGAGCTGAACCGTATGATCCAGAGGCTGACGGCCGAGGTCGAGAATGCCAAGTGCCAGGTACAGGAGCCTGGGCCACCCCCCAATGTAGAAAGAGAAGGGGGGTAAGCCTGAGGCAGGGAGATTCAAGGTTGACACCTTGCCAAATTGTGGGGAAAGGAGCAAACATCAAACATTAGGTGAGTTCCTCCATAGAAAACATTCTCCATTCCACTGAATGGGGGCAGGAGATGGGGAGCAATATGGAGGGGAATAGAAGTACTGGAATTTTTCTTGTCTTGGGGTCAGAAAGGGTCAGAGGAAATGACACCCATCTGAGGAGCAGGAAACAGAGGTTCTCAAACTAGCCATGGCGCTAGCTTACCACGTGATTTAGGGCAAGCCATTTCAACTCTGGCCAATTGTTCTAGATCAGTGATCACACACTCAGATATCACAGAGGTTAGTAAATGGTGAAGTAGGCTGTGCTGAAGGCACTAGGGTGTGGTAAACTAGAAAGCACAAAGGAAACAGCTAATCAGATCCAACTGAGGCAGGCCCTATGGAAATACAGGTCCAGTGGGGCCAGGTCCTTAGATTTTTTTCAAGAGAAGGAGGAATCTAGATTTTTGTTAAATTTCAAAAATTAAAGACACTGTGCCAACATTCCTGGGAGCACTAATTTGCAACCCCTGACCTCACAACTGGATAAGGCCCCTTCTTCCTCTGACAGTCAGTGGTTATTGGATGCCTGGCCTCTGACCCCAAATCCAGAACAGGTGCCCTAACAATCCTCCCCTGCCCCCCAGAACACTAAGCTGGAGACCGCAGTGACTCAGGCTGAGCAGCAGGGCGAGACGGCCGTCAGCGATGCCCGCTGCAAGCTGGCCGAGCTGGAGGCCGCCCTGCAGAAGGCCAAGCAGGACATGGCCTGCCTGCTGAAGGAGTACCAGGAGGTGATGAACTCCAAGCTGGGCCTGGACATTGAGATCGCCACCTACAGGCGCCTGCTGGAGGGCGAGGAGCAGAGGTGAGGACCACACCTGTGGGGAGGATGTCTCTTCAATATCCAGAAACTGTGCTTAGAGCTAGGGGCACGTTTGCATATTATTTGCATCTAATTTACATCAGGATTACTTGGAGGAAATAATATATAAGCTTTGTTCCCAACTAATTTTTGTCTCTTTTTGCTCTCCCCACAAGGTTGTGTGAGGGCATTGCTGCTGTTAATGTCTGTAAGTAATCTATACTGTAGGTTCTGAAATAAGGGCTTGGGGATCCCGGTGGGCAAACTTTTTTCTTAAAGGGCCACACAGTAAATCTTTTAAGCCTATGGGCCATGCAGTCTCTGTCTCAGCTACTCAGCTCTGTTGTTGTCATGTGAAAGCAGCCACAACCATAAGCAATACTTAACAAATAGGTCTGGCTGGGTTCCAATAAAACTTTATTTACAAGTACACAACTGCAATTTGAAGACTGGAAGGAAGGAGGGGAATGTGGCAGTGAATGATTATGATAACTTAAATAGCTATTTCAGCCTATAGGGAGGGCCTGGGCTAACAGTTTATCAAGCATGCTTGAAGTTAGACTGCAGGAAGGAGTGCCTATGTGTGAGGGTGTTTGGGAGGGGTAAGGGGTAATAGAAATGGAAAGAGGAGCCCTGAGCAAGGGAAGGGGGCTCTGGCCAGCAGGCAGCAACCGCCAGCCACTACCTGGCACAGGGACTTAACCCTGTTTTCCTCCCGCAGGTGTCAGCAGCTCCCGGGGCGGGGTTGTCTGTGGGGACCTCTGCGTGTCAGGCTCCCGGCCTGTAGCCGGCAGCGCTTGCAGCGCCCCCTGCAGCGGGAACCTGGCGGTGAGCACCGGAATGTGTGCGCCCTGCGGACAGAGTTGTGGCAGCGGCCGCCTGGTGCGGTTTGCATAGGCCCTCCTGCTTTGTACGTACAGCGCTCCAGGAGCTAACGGGCTCCAGCGGCCGGCTTGGAGCTCCAAAAGTGACTGGGCTTGAGACGGAAGGGCTTTGGGAACCAGCCGGTCTGACCTGCCCACACTGCTGCCTTATTTTCTCGCATCACCCCACCCCCCACGCTTGTCTCTTCATTTCTTTCCAAGGAGGTGGCCCGCCCGCATGCCTTGGCAGCTCTCCCCCACTCCTGAGTCCAAATGATTGGTTTCCTGGCAACCCTGGCCAAAGATCCAATCCTGACTTGGCTGCTCTGGGGGCTTGGACTCCTGTGGCTTCTAAGGGAGGGGTTGGCCCTAGGGCCCCTCAAGTGTGGAAGTGCTGGCTGGTGCTGTGCCTCCCCTGCCCTCTAAATCTGTGCACAATGACAGGTTGTCTCCCATGGGACCATTTTCTGCAGCTGCCTGGGGTCTCTCCTCTCCCTTTCCGTGGTGCTTGGTCTCCCCGTTTCCAATAAAGCTCACCAGTCATATATAACGGCTCAAGACACTCCCTAAGCGCGTTTGTGCTTACACATATGGACTTCCAGGCCAGTTTTCACCCCCATTGGAGGCAACAAAGTAGCTGTTCTCAGCCCAAAAGGCAGAGAGGGCCGTCTGTGAGGCACCCTGCCCCTGGCACCACTCTCCTACATCTTGAAGGCTGCAGGGGCATGGGCCAGCAGCCCCAAAACCCAGACACACGTGTCATTCCTCTGGTGGTCTAGTGGTTAGGACTGGGCGCTGTCTCCCCCAAAACCCAGACACACAGAAGCACAGATAGAGCTGGAAGGGAAGTGAGAAGGATAACGGGAAGCCTTAGCAAGGAGAGGGAGGGCCTAGCTCTCCTTACACCTTGGGTAAGGATCTCATCACTTGGGCTGCTGGGACACCAGTGGTCCACTTCCTCCACTCCACCCCCACCTTAACATGTGAAAATTCCTGACCATAGGATCAAATATATAGACCCCGCCCTCCAGAAACCAACACTCCCTAGATAGCCGCCCCACCCCCTCACCATCATCACCCCTGGAGGGGTCCCAGACACAGAGACTCCCCCATCTCCTCCCCAGTACCCATCATCTGCTGCTGGCCATCCTGGATATTCCCAAGTATAGGCCACAAACACACCCCACATACTCACAGTCGCACAGACCCCACGTCAGAGACCTAACACACAGATGCCCCATCAAGCACAGACTTAACAGAGATGTCCCCCTAGGGGGTCCAGATACACAGCCCATCCCACCTCAGCCCACGGACCCAGGAACAGAGCCACTACCAGGGACCCAGGTTATGGGTGAACCCTCACCTTCCCAAACACACTCAGACCTCTTCCCACCATCACCACTCCCACCGAATCCCAGACGCAGAAAGCCCCCTCCAGGACCTCAAACACACACACTGTCCAGGGCCCCAGGGCCAGGCAGACACAGCACCAGGAAGGGTTGAAGGCAGCTGGTCTGAGAGTTGAGAGTTGGCTGGTCTACCAGGAAACCAGGGCCTAAGGAAGGTACTCTGGCAGCACACGGTGGGGGAGGGAGGGTGCAAACAGCCCTCCACCTCTCTCAGCAGGCGAGGACTCCAGTGCCCACTTCCGGGCAGAGCCGGAGTTTCCCTGGGATATCTTTGGACTTCCTCAGGAGAGGAGTTAGAATTGACCCCAGCCCAGGGAGGGTGCCAAGGCCTCACACTGGATAAGAGCCAAGCTCCTTGGAGCAGCCCCATGTCGGCAATGTGCGTTCCCAGTCTCCTGCACAAGAGGCTTCTAGTTATCAGGGCAGACTCTGTCTTCTCTAGGGCCCCTCCTTCCCCACCCCCTTCTCCACCCAGCCAAATGAAGCCAGGGTACTGGGGGGCCAGGCATGGACTCACTCAGGCCTCAGAAACAGGCTATTTTATTGGAAGCTATTCTGACATCACTCTCAGACTGCTTTGTAGTCTGGGGACCAGGGATGGGACCAGGACGGGAGTTCTCCTATGACTGTGAAAGGAGGAGGTATGGGTCTCCCCATATCTTGGGGCTCAGTTGAGGATACTCCTGCGAGTGGCAGATGTGGTCCTGGTGGAATAGGCCTTGAGGGTCCCAGGCCCTCCGTCGCTCAGGAATCTCAGGGCATTGCTGCCCATGGTTCCTCCGAAGGCCAGCCCGCTGCCACCGCCACCAATGGTATTCACCACAGCTGGGCGTGAAGAGAAGAGGATTCCATTAGCATGAGGCCCACCACCAAGGTGGGGATGCCTTCACTCCACCCCACCTTCTCGCCATACCTGTCCTGTCCCCCCACTACCACATCTGTTTCCCATCACCCACAATGGGCCAGCCCAGAAGGAGCCTTGAGCAGTGGGGGAGGGGACCCCTCCACATGTGCCCCTTGCCCCACCCTGCCCTCTTGCAAGGCTTCCCTGGGATGTTGAGCCTGGCTGGATGGGAGCTCCAGGGCTCCTGCTGGAAGCTATTGAAGGGAAAGAGGTTGACAGTCCCCACAAGGCCAGGCCCTCAGACTAATGTCCCATTCTATAGACCCCACCCAGTCTGGACAGAACAGGGGGTGGGCCAGAGCCAAAGACTTACAGATGTTCAGGGATCCCACTCCATTTCCGTCCAACCTGCGGGCAGAGGAGAGACCTGTGATACCAACTCTTTCCTTAGCGCCGGCCACAAGCAGGACTAGGGCTCCTTCCTCTATCCCCACACTTCCAGCCTTCCTTCAACCTTGTAAAATGAGCAAGGAGGAGTGGGGGGCAGAGTTCACGTAAGCCCTCTTGCCTACTGGCTACATGACTTTGGGAATGTCTCAGAGCCTCCATTTCCTCACTTACAAATAGGGCTTAATCTAGTACCAACCTCACAGGGTTTTTTGGGAGAGTTAAATGACATAATTTACCTAAAGCCCTGGGCACACAGAATTCAGTAAATATCCCCTCATTATTATGTCCCCTAACCAGATCATAAAATCCTCAAAGTGGGCTGTAGCTTACTGATTCTTATATCTCCAGCCCCCAGCATGAGGTCTGGCATACAGTAATTAATATGTGTTGAAATAATTAGTGTACTGTTGACTGAGTGAATGCAGCTCCAGCTGGGACTGAGGAGGGAATGGCTTTAAGCAGCCTGTGGGGCTGAAACACGTCTTGCACTGGAAATTAACAATCCATCCAAGACAGCTGGGTGTGTTTGCTTTGTCGCACAGCCCCATTGTCACCAAGCAGTTGGCCTTGAGGATGAGTTTACTCTGCATGGGGGAGGGTACACCTTGTGTTTGTGGAGCGAATGAGGGGAGACCACCTGGCCTCAGCATCCAGGCCCTTTGTTCAAATGGCCCCTGCTAGTTTGGGAGTTGCTGGCATAGTGTATGTGTGTTGGGGGTGGGGGGGAGAGGCAGGAGGGGTGCAGTCAGAGCCAAGCTGCAATCAGGCAGCAATTCCATATAAGAATTTTTGGCACAAGGCCTAAAGAAGTCAAAGGAAAGGGACCTGAATGTCTCAGGCTCTAGTGGTTTGTGTGATTTTTCTTTCCTCACCCTAAATAAATATTTTTTGTGCCTAACTTTATATTTGTAACCTTGTATTCTTAAAAAAAAAAAAAAGGTCCCCCAAATTGCATGAGTTTCTAAGACCTTAAATTCTAGGCCTGCCCCTGGGAAGGGCTGAGGGGTTAAGAGATAAAAAACAAGGTTTCCATCTCCATATCCCCTAAGCGGTGGAGAGAGGACAGTCTCCTCTCAAGAGAACCAGGATCTAAGCCCCAGTGACAGCAGCCTGGGCTTATAATAGGCATTCAGGGGAATGTCTCTGCTTGCTGTATGACCTTGGGCACGCCACTCTCAGTCCATGAGCGTTAGCCCCATCAGCCCACAGGAGAAAGTGGATCAGGCCCCACTCCGTCCTCCAGCTGTGATTCTATGAGGAAAAGAGGCCCAGGGTGTGCGTTCCCGAGAAAGTGGGGCCCCTGTACCCACGATGGAGGAGGGCACAGAGAGAGACATCATGGCTGGGACAGTTGGGCCCAGGGGCTGCGCTGTGTCCCAGATCAACTGCTCTCTCTTCCCAGAGGCCTTTGGTATTTAATTACTCTTCCCACAAAAACTAGGTGTAAACCTTCCTCTTCCTTCCTACCTCTTTCCAGACTGATTTCAGCATTCAGGCACTCTGCCCCCAGTGCTCCCTTATTCCCCAACTCCTTCCTCTCCACTCCATTCATCCCCCATCTTCTCTTGCCAGCCCTCTGGAATAATGCTCAGAAAAGAAAAAGTCCTGGGTGAACTCTGCATTTTATAAATCCTAGTTACTAGTCTCCAAGTACTTTCCTTGCAGATGTTTTGTCTCCTCAACCCCTTCTGCAAGCTCCCTGAGAGCAGAAACATGTCTTACATATTATCTTTCTGTGTTGGGTTCCAACAAGCTAAGCTATGATGAGTTCTACTTCCAGGCCTTTGCCCTCTCAGCCTCTCCAAATCTTAACCTTACCCCAAGGCACAACTCTAAAGCCTGTCTGTTGACTGAATGAATCAACCCACCCATCAAGGTGAGAATGAAGGCTCAACTTCATGGACAGAGAATCCATGTTTTGCATAAGAACTCCCTAAAAGACTAACCCATCCCAGCCTCCTCTAAGGCTGTAGGTAAGTATGCAAATATCTCTGGGGACAGAGGGAAATTAGCCTCCTCCATCACATTCAGTCAATACCACATGACTTAGCACTTTATATAGTGAGAAGCAACCTGGCGTTAAGGAAGATGCTTGAACAAGGAATCAGCAGACTGACTGCACACTGGCCCTGTCCCCACAATTAATAAAATTGAACCACAGTTTCTCATCTGTATCAACAATACCTGACCTTCTCACTTGAATGTGTTCTATGGATCAAATAAGATGACCCTGTTAATGGCCACACACATGAAGGGGCTGCTATTACTTCAACTCTCGCACTGTGCTTTACACCACATGGTCTAGAAGGTCATCTCATCAAGGGCAAAGAAGTAAGCATCAGCTGTGCCCTCCCTGCACCCCCCACCTTCAGTGCTCTGCAGAACAGGGTACATAGGAAATGCTTGTTGATGGATGAATGCCACACCCCAGGCCCCAGAAGGATCCCTTTCCTGGCTTCCGTGACCTCACCTGCTCTCCTCGCCCTCCAGCAGCTTCCTGTAGGTGGCAATCTCGATGTCCAGGGCCAGCTTGATGTTCATGAGCTCCTGGTACTCACGGAGCTGCCGGGCCATGTCCTGCTTGGCTCGCTGCAGGGCAGCCTCCAGCTCCCCCTGCTTGGCGCGTGCATCGTTGAGTGCCAGCTCCCCATGCTCCTCAGCCTCCGTGATGGCGGCCTCCAGTTTGGCACGCTGTGGGCAATGGAGGAGCTGTGAGGTGGGGGCAGGCCTCACCAGCCTCTGCCTTCCTGCCTCCCCAACCTGCAGCAAACACCTGGGCCGCTTGTTTATGGGGCTTCATTGGCACCAGCCTACTTCCCCAAGCACCAGAGGATCCCAAGGGTTAAAAACACGGGTTCTGATACCCAATGCTTAGGTTCCAGTTCTGTCTCTGCCACTTCCTAGCTCTGTGGCCTTGGATGAATCAATCCTTCTAAGCCAAGGTCTCCTCTTTTCTAAAATAACAATAATCAGTGTCTACCTTATAAGGATATTCTGAGAATCAAATGAGGTAATACACAAATCCTTGACACAGTGTCTACCATACAGTAAATGCTTAATAATGCTATTATGATTACTATTATTAATAAATGCTATTACAATTTACAAATGCCCAGCTCCCCAGCTCCCAAAGCCATGGAAGCCTAGTTGAGTCCCCAAATTTTCAGGCAGCTGGTAAAAACAAAAAATCACCTTCAAAACAGGACCCAGTTTGGAACAGACCCAAAACAGCGGGACTTGGAGCAGAGAGTCACTGCTTGGAACCCCCAGACACAAAATGCATGATCAACTGCCCCCAGGTTGGGGAGTGGTGGTCAGATTCATGATGGACCTGAGCAACAGCTGCCACTTCCTGCCTGGCCTCAGCACTTCCTCTGCCTGTGGCTCCACTCGCAACCCCAGGAGTCTATCTGGTCCCAGGTCTCGTCTTGTCAGCTCAGAGGGCCCCCATCCCCATCCCCTAGCCCAGTGCTCCTCCGCCTTCCTCTCACCGACCATCCCCTGCCCTTGGATCCCCTCCCCTCAGCTCATGCACTCTGCCTCTCTTCCCAGCCCCCCCTAATCTTCCCCAGGAGGCCCTCTGATACTCTTTGCCCCTTGTCCACCTGCCAGTGCCCTTCCTTGTCACACTGGTGCCCCCATGGCCAGGCCTATCCAACTGCATCTGGGCCCCTCAATGGTGGCAGACACCCCAGCTCTGGAGCCTGGCTCTGCCCTGTTGTGTGAGAGGCTACCCGGATGTGGTGGAAACTGCAGGGCTTGGGCAACCGCCATTCATTATTCTGTGCCTCCCCTCCAGCCTAGAAGCTGGCTTGCTTCATGGGTGATTCATGGCCCTGTATCTTTGCCAGGAGGTAGTTTCTGCCCTCATGTCAACAAGACTACAGTTCTCTGAGGGGAAGACATTTCTGGACAAATCACTCTCACATCCTATCCCCCCAACTTATCTGGAAGTTAGCTTTCTGAAACTGCCACACAAGTCACCTTACCTCCCTCCCCACTGCAGACATTTGCTCAGGCTTAGCTGCCCCACCCACCCCCATGCCTCTGCCAGCGCTTGGAGGGACCCTTCCCTCATCAATGCCACCCATGCCAGCTTCACAGCACATCCTCCCATCAGTCTCTCATTTGAGACCTGTGCCCCAACCATGCGCCAGGTGCTGGGAAGGGAGGGTCAGTCAACCAGACAGATGGGGTCTCTGCTCTTAAGGCATGTTTTTTATATTCCTGTGGAGCAGGGGACAATCAATACTTAATAAGACAGAACATTTTAGATAGTGACAGGTACTTCAGGGAACTTCAGGCAGACTGCTGATAGAGTAGCTGGGTGGCTGAGGAAGGCGTCTCTGAGGTCTTTTATCCTATACTCCAGGGATAGGAAAGGGACAGCCATGTGCCATGTACAAAGCTGGGAGAACCACATTCCAGATAGAAGGAACACCGAGTGCAAAGGCCTTGAAGCATGAAGATGTTTGGCAAACACAAGGTACAGGAAGCAGGCTAGTATGGCCGGAGCACTGTGAGTGAGGGAGTAGTGGGAAGTGAGGTCAGGGCCGGGACGGGACCTTATCATCCATAGTAAGGGTTTCTGCTAGCTGCTGTTCCCCCCTGCACACACACCAACGCTCACCATAACTGTGAGCTCCCAGGTATACGGCACATTGCACCCAGAGCTAGGCGCTGAGTACCAATTTGGTAATGAATGGTGGTTCTTCTCTGGCTGGCCAGCCTGAGGCGCCTTCCACAGGCTGTATGCCCAGCTAGGCCTCCTCTCCTTCCTTCAGCCTGAGCCAGGACCTGGCCAAGAACATTCCGTCCTGGAGATCTCACAAGTGGGGGGCCTGAGAGACTTGAACTGCACTAGCCTCTGCCCCTGGAGTTGGGGGCAGGGGAACAGGGGCAGGGCTGACAACCCTGCCCCCAGCCTCCTGCTCCTCATTCTCAGCTGGCTGCCCTGCACATGCCCCCAGAAACAGGAAGGAGCAAGGAGGAAGGCTTGTGCCTACCTGATTCTTGATGTTGTCAATCTCAGCCTGCAGTCTCTGAATGGCCCGGGTCATCTCCGCAATCTCATTCTTGGTATTCCGGAGGTCATTTTCGTGCTTCCCAGCCTGGGCCTGGAGGGTCTCAAACTGGAGGGGCCATACAGAGAAGAATGGCAGGGGGTGGGCAATGATTACAGGTGACGCCTCCCTCTCCCCACCCAGGGAAGGCCCAGAGTTCTGAGTGACAAGACCTCCCAGCTTATCTTCCTAGAGAGGGACAGTCTGACTCCCAGCAACCCTTGCCCCATGGCAGGAGGCTCGGTTCCCTCCCAGACAGGTCAGGGAGGACAAGAATGGCTCCTGAGGCCCATCCCCATTGATCCTGGGGCTCTTCCCACTCTCATGATGTCCCAGTGCTGGAGAAGCACTGGAAGTCTGAGACCCTCACATGTTAAGCACCCTGCTCCTCAGTACCACTCATTTCACAGACGAGGAGAGTGAGTCCCAGGGAATGAAGGCACTGCCCGAGGATCGTACAGCAAAGTGTGTGTCCAGGTCCCCTTCTTGGCATATATGTGTTACCCGTGCACCATGGATGACTCTATCTCTGCAGAGACAGCCCTCTATGCTGCTTTAAACCCTGCCTTAAGTTCCCTCCCCCAGGACCCCCACCCGTTCCCTCAGCACCTGCAGTCAGGTGTCCTGCCTCAACACAATGCCTGGTCTGGAGCCCTAGGACCCAAGATCTAGTCCCTGCTCTTCCATCTACTAGCTGTGTAGTTAGGCGAATTACTTAACCTCTCCATGACTCAGTTTCCTCATCCGTAAAATGGGGATAATAATAGTGCCTACCTAATAGGGCTGCTCTGTGGGTTGAATGAGTCAATACAGGAAAACAACTGAAACACTGCCTAGCACTATGAATATTTGCCAAAATTTAGCTATTATAATTATTAATCCATGTCCACGTCCTCTGCCCTGCTCCCCCATCAGAGCAGGGCCCTTGCCATCGCATCCTCTTCTTCCCAGGACACTGAAGAACAACACAGACTTAACCACTGGTGCCTGCCAGAACAGTGGAACCCAGGCCTTAAAGTCTTAAAACAGGATGAGGAGTGCCACCAAAGACTCTGCAGAAGGAGGAAATGTGCCCCCAGTGGCTGCATACCTTGGTCTGGTACCAGGCCTCAGCCTCGACCCGGCTGCGGTTGGCTATCTCCTCATATTGGGCCTTGACCTCCGCGATGATGCCATCCAGGTCCAGGGTGCGGCTGTTGTCCATGGAGAGGACCACGGACGTGTCAGAGATCTGGGCCTGCAGCTCTGACAACTCCTATAGGGACCAGACAGAACATCAGGACTTGAGGTATGACCCACCCCCATGCCCACGCCTAACCTGGGATTCTCCACACACTAGGAAAAGAAAAAGGGGAGAGGCTGGAGTGGGAGTGAGTCACCAGGCAGTGAAGGGGCACAGACCAGCACCTGCTAAGCAGTTCTGCCCACCCTGGCTCCCTGGAAAGCCCATTAGCAACTTCTCAAGTAAGAGTCTGGTGGGAGTACAATGAATAAAGGAGTGACAGGGTATGGTGAGCTGTGATAACTCCTGCTATGAGGTGCGGCTGGAGCATAAGCTCTACTGCAAAGGGGATCGCTAGAGGGTGGGTAAAATACGTCATAGTCTGCCCTATAACCGAACACTCCACAGCCTTTAAAACTGGTGATATGGCTATATTTATGGACAGGGAAATATATCCATATATACTGTTCCATGGAAAAAGTGCGGTTCTATGTTTATTAAAAAATATGTTTCTATATCTCTCTGTGTATATATGCACAGAATAAGTCTGAAAAGGTAGATGCCAAGATGATAAGAGCAGGTATAGGTACCCTGTTTTCAATTTTATGCTTTACTTAATTTTCTGGGATTTTTTGCAATGAGTATGTATTTCTTTCATAATAAGAAAAGAATCACATATACATTTATATAACCACATATATACATATACACACACGCACGTGCATATATATATATATATATATATGTGTGTGTGTGTGTGTGTGTGTGTGTGTGTGTGTGTGGTAGACATATGAAGACCTGCACTGAGATTAGAAGTGCCCAAAGCAAGCCTCAAGGATCCAGCCCCTGAAATTAGCACATGTGGAAATTTGTTCTGAGAGGCTAGTGGAGGCTGGGTGTTCAGGCAAAGACTAGCCTGAACTGAGAACTGAGAATTGTACTTAGCCTCATGTGTAATTATGTCCCAGACCAGCCATACCAGATAACTAGCCACCCCATCTTCTGCCTAAGGCCAGAGCCTCACACTGAAGGGAGTGGAGATGATTTTAAGTCACGTGAGAGAAAGAGCAAGAAGCCCAGGGCAGGGCAAGGGTGAGAAGGAGAGAAGGAGATGGAAGGGGCGGAAAGACAGAGTGGCTGGTTTGTGGGAGGCCTCCCACCCAGTCCCTCTGGGTGGAAACTCTCAGGTACTGCAGTCTCTCCTGACTCGGGCTCCCCTGCCTGCCCCACCCAGCCCACCTTTGAACTCTGTCACAGCCTGGGATCCTGTGACATCCTCCTGGCTCCTTTCAGCCTCTCCTAATCCCACTTCCAGACAAATGGTCATTCCATGTCTCTGGAAGGCCAATCCTGACTGATCCTACCCTGATCTGCCGCTGTCAGCTCCTCCTAAATTCCCTGCCCATCATGGATTTCTGAGTCCAGAAAGGATAAAGAGCAGGATAAAGGCACCCCTACACACTCAACACACACCCAGACTGGTCCAGAGGCAGGCGGTGGACCAGATGGACCCCTGGTTAGAATACATAGGATGTGACATGTCTCCAACCCCTGAGGTCCTCACCATCTCATAGAAGGTCCTGAAGAAGTTGATCTCATCATTCAGGGCATTCGCCTTGGCCTCCAACTCCACCTTGCTCATGTAGGCGGTGTCCACATCCTGGGGAGGTTGGTAAGAAGGGGTAGAGGAGCACCATGTCCTCAGTACACGAAACATTTAGCAGGATGGGAATAAGCCAGCACTGTCCAACCCACAGAGCTAAATACCACTGCCCTACCAAGAAACAGTTTCTCCAGGCTGCCTGATATGCCCACCGCAGGAAGTTCCTCCACTAGACCCTCCCAAGCTGTGTGATGGACATCATCTCCATGTAGGCCCAGAACCAGCGGTGCCTTCCCAGCACTGGTAACACAAGAGCCCCAAACCTAGCACTTTACCAGTTCCTAAAGGCCTTGGTGGTTTGACACACCGCTGGCTCTGCCAAGTACTACCTCTGTGACCTGGAACAAATCACTTTGACTCTGTGAGCCTCAACTTCTCATCAGTCAAATAAGAGAGCATAGAATCATTCAGACTCCCGGACACCACTCCCAGAGATGGGACTATCTCAAGCTTAAATGTTTAACTTGCAGCGTGGGTGATTCCAATGCTGGTAGGCCACAGATAACACCACAGGTTCAGATGATGTCTGGGTCCCTTCTGGCCACACTTTCCTGTGGTTAAACTCCTAGGGGTAGGGCCCATTTTTACCTCTCCCTGAATCTCCAAAGGCCCCACACACTGGGGCAGGCTGCATTTATGTGGATGAGCCTGGACTACTCAGCTGCTCTGTGTGTGTTACTTCAGAATCTTAATTCAAGCCCCTCTAAGATATTTCTAAGGCCTTCCAACCTCGGCTTGCACATCTCCGGGGATGGGAAACTCATTCTGCCTCCAGGCAGCCCATTCCATTCATTCAGCAAATATTTCAGGCCTGCCGTGTGCCACCCTTGTCTGTAACGAAATGTTCTAACTGATAGAGCACTTCCTTATTTGGAGTTGAAATCTCCCTTTCTAACCTTTATTCTTTGGTATTAATTCTAAACCCTCCAGGCCCAGAAACAAGTCTAGTGACTCACCAGATACACACACACACACACACACACACACACACACACACACACACACATGCATGTACGCACACACATGCACACAAGACAAGCTGTGCTGTAAAGGCCTGGCTCCTAGGTCCCTCCTCCAAGCCCGTCACTCCCTTCTTGTAGTCAAACCTTGGCCAGTCCTTATTGATTGCTCAGGTGAGAGGGCCATGTGGTCCCCTGTCCCATGTATTCAGACATCACACACCCCATCCCTCCTATCTGCCCCCCTCACCTTTTTCAGCACCACAAATTCATTCTCAGCAGCCGTGCGCCGGTTAATTTCCTCTTCAAACCTGCAGTGGAGGAAGAGGACATGGTGTTGGTGCAGCTTAGCTTCTATCCCCTCAGATCCAGGTATGAAAATCTACCCTGCATCACTCTCATCCCCCCCCTAATGACATGCTATGAAAAACCAGGCATCAGCTATGAAACCCAATGTCCCTGACTTTTCCATATGTCTATCCTAAGGCTTTGATTCTTGGCATGGGGTGTGGGGGGGGGGGCGGGGGGAATCAGGGAAATTATGTGAAGTAAAGGACAAAGGCTGCATATACTGGGACTGAGAAAGCAAATAATAAAAGCCATGCTGATGGATCACTTCATATGGGGTCTGCATTGTTATGTGCTTCCTATGCATTAGCTCATTTAATCCTCACAATCTTATAACAATGGTATGATGGTTAGTAGGGCAGAGAATGGAGGCACAGAGAGGAAAAGTGATTTGTCCAGTCACTAAGCTGCTAAGTGGCAAAACCCAGACTTGAACCCTGGCAGTCCGACTCCAGGCCCATGCCATAACTACTACTCAATCCCACCCCCTGAGCCGGGAAGAAGGGGCCGGGAAGGGAGGAACCTTGTGGAATCAGGAAAGGGTACATAAATTCCTGGAAGAACCAGGTCCCAACTAGGTTGTCTAGTCCCTATCCCTCTTTCTCCCAAGGTGCCAGCCCCACCCATAGGAGGACATCAGCAAAGCAGGACACAGAGCAAGACAGCATGTGGGCATAACCCAGTTATTTATTTGGGGAATTAAATAAAAAGGTGTCAGAAACAGGAATTTGGCAGTGCCCAAGAGCAGCTGGGGAGCAATAGGAACAACGTGGGGCAACTGCTCTGGGGAGCTGGATACTCGAGCAGGCAGAGCGCCTCCAGTAGCCCAGACTCCAATAGCCCCATTCCCTCAGGTCCTATCAAAGAGTTATGGAAACATCCTTGAGGCTGGCTGTCCACCCGTACTGCGACGCTGTGCTGCTGGGCCCAGAGGGTTGCACAGATGGGAGCTCACTGGGCAGCTGCACCCAGGGCCCTTCCCATTCCCCTTCAGATCCTCCTTCAGCCCCAGCCCGGAGCTCAGCCTGGCTCCACAGGAAAGTGCTCTGTGTGCTTTAGGGAGAGTATATGTACTCACATATGCGTGTGTACATGACAGCCAGGGCCTGCTGGTAGCCCCAGGCATTCCCTGCCCTGCATCTGTCTGGTTCCACCTGCTGTGAGATTTCTCCTGTTGACTTTGCCCTAGGGAAGTAGAGGTGGGCACTCTCCACAGAGGCCTTTGTTTGTTCTACCTGCAGTCAGAGCCAGTGTCCCTGCTCCGGCTTAGTCATGCACCTTCCGGGCAGAGCACAGAACTCCCTCGTTAGCCCCAATGCCCTCTGTGCAGGAACACCAGGGTGGGGCCTGGCCAAGCCTCAAGCTTTGCTTTCTATTCAATGAGAAAAGAGAACTCAGTGGGCCCCTGAAAGGCCTGTCCTTCAGACCCCAGCCTGTGCAGCCCTTGCATTCCTTGCCCCTCCCAGAGCCTCCTTTCTGGTTCCAGCCCTAAGCAGACCGGCCCCTCACCCTCTGCAGCCCCTCCCCCAGCTCACAAGGATCATTCTCTCTCCTTGCTTCTTTCCAGCCCAAGTTGGCTCTATGTCTCCTCCTGGGAGTCAGGGGCCCAAAATTCAAGTCCCAGTTCTCCCAGTGATCTGTTATGTGATCTGGATCAAGTCCCTGAACCTCTCTGATCTCTAATTCCTCGCCTGAATAAAATAAAGTGGTTCTACAATAATCTGTGAGGGTCGTACAAGTTCTGAAGCACCTCTGTCATAGGACACTTCTGCCCTACCCTCTCTTGGGGTCTTGGTCAGACACCCAAAAGGAAAAAGGCAGGTCCAGGGATGGGCAGAGATATTTCACTGGGAGTAATTCAGGAGAAAAGACCAGAATGACTTGGAAACAGCCCCCAGGGACAAAGAGGGGCAAGGAGAGGTAGAAAATGTGTTAGTCAAAACCCTCCTGTCAGGGGTAACTGTGCTGAACAGCTGCACCCTCTGACCCCTAACCCAGAAGGGACTTGCACAGGGCCAGCTGATTGGGGGCACATTGGCACGGATCCCCGCAGGTGGCACTGGGGGGCAGTACTTATTCTTGAAGTCTTCCACAACGTCCTGTGTGCTCCGCAGCTCCACCTCCAGGCGACCCCTATCCATCTGCAGGGCCTCCAGCTGCTTGCGCAGGCCAGCAATATGGGTCTCAAAGATGCCTGGGAGGCAGCTGCTCTTGGCCGACTTCTGCTCCTGCAGCAGAGCCCACTTGGTCTCCAGCAGCTTATTCTGCTGCTCCAGAAACCGTACCTTGTAGGGAAATGGAGGAGGAAATGCATGAGGGGCAGACCGTGCCACCCACAGTGAGTTGAGAGGGTCTCCAGCCACCCAGCAGAGCCCATGCTCCCACTGGCTGTTCCCCCAACCTGAGTCCCCAGCTCTTGGCCCTCTCCTGCAGGAAAACTGCCCTGAACAAGCCTCTTCTCCAAGATTCTCTGTCTCGAGTGACTTAGAGTATGACCCAAGGCTCAGGTGTACCTGGTTCACCAAAGTGTCCCAGCGCTTATGCTTTAAGGGCTCCTCCCTCCTGTGCTCACCATTGCATTACAGGTGATCTTCTCCACCTCCCTCTTTGAAGGGCTTCCCCTTCCTGTCTCCGTCCTGGGCCTGATTCGGCCCCCGCCCTTCAGGCTGGAACCTGTCTCTTCATCCCTCAGTATCCTCTCTCCCTTTCCCCTTTCCTCCAACAAGTTCTCAGGACAGGTTGTTACAATCCAATCAATGTAAAATGAGCATCTATTATGTGCTCAGCCCTGGGGCCCAAAAGGCCCCTAAGGAGCACCCAGTATGACTAGGGATGGGAAGCAAGCCTCCTCAGAACCAGAAACTCAGGGTGGTAGGAAGTGAGGGGAGGGCTGCAAACAATGTGACAGAGCAGCTCAACAGCAGAGGAGGAACCTGAGCCTGGGATGCTTCAGCAGAACCTGGAGGACATGTACAGTCTGAATGGTGAAGGAGAGGAGGACATGGAGGGCCAGGGAAGTGGAGAGGTTACACAAAGGCAGGAGAGGGAAGGCTTGGTTTACACCGGAGGGAGGAGGCTCTGACCAGGAGGGCCCAGCTGGGCTAGCCTTCAGTCCCTGGGTCTAGCCTCACTTTGATCCATTCCTAGACCCACCAATCAAGTTTGTCCCCCTTCCTCCCAACCCCCACTCTCACTCCCTCAACCCCCACCCCTTTGGGACCCAAATAGGCAGGGAAAACACCTCCCAAATGGCCCTCCCCCAAGACCCCTCAGGGCCCCCTCCCTGCCCCAAAATGGGCTGTCTCCAAAGGCAAGTATAACCTCAGACACCTCCTACACCAAAGGGAGGCTGGAGGACCAGGTAGGGTGAGGCAGGTGTGGCTGGGAGCCTCCCTCTCTCCCTCCCTCCCTCCAGGCCTTTATTTCCAACTTCGGCCTCAGGGTAGACAACGTGGGGGACTCCTCAGCTGGGAAGGGCGTGTCACCCCTACTCCAGCTGGGAAGGGCGTGTCACCCCTACTCCGTCTTTGACTCCACACAGTCCCCTCGCAGAGAAAGGAGCCCGGAAAGAAAGGAACTCTTGGCCCTGGCCTCTGGAGCCCCTGATATTGGAGAAAAGAGAGAGCACACCAGTCGTCCCAGCGCCTAGCCCTCGTGCAGTCAGGGCTGGGTGGCTACTGCTGCCTGGAGCTTGGCGTGGCTCAGGGCAGGTTGTGGCCGGCTCACCTTGTCGATGAAGGAGGCGAACTTGTTGTTGAGGGTCTTGATCTGCTCGTGCTCCTCCTGGCGCACCTGCTGGATGGAGGGATCTACGTCCACCTGCAGCGGGGCCAGCAAGCTCTGATTGATGGTGACCTGTTGGATGCCGGCGCCCACTGGGCCCCCGTAGGCGGAGTGTATGGCCACGCGCGGCCGCGAGGCGCCCAGGCCATACAGGCTGCTGCCTCCGGAGCCACTAGAGCGCACAGAGCTCAAGCGCACCTGGGCGCCGCGCCCTGGGAAGGCGGCTGAGCGCGAGCTGAAGACCTGTTTGCTGAAGCGGGTGGACATACTGGCTTCACTGCGTTGGACCTAGCAGCAGGCGAGAGGGAGCCGAACTCGCTGACCTCAGGGGGACCCGGCCGCTTTTATCCGCTAGGCGCTGGCCGATCGGCTTACACAGGTAGGGGCGGGGCTGGCCATCCTCCACCTTTCTCTGCACCCCTCTCGGGCCCCTCCCCGGGCAGCGCTTCCGCCCTCTGCACCTCCCACCCCGCCGAGGACCGGCTTTCGGTCCAAACCGGAACAGTCACGAGTGGGAAGTAGGGCCGTAGTATCCCAGCGCCCCGATACAGGCGAACGCAGAGCTATGGTAGACAGCCGCCCTAGCCCACCTGAACCAGGCTCAGTTAGGGAAGGCTTCCTGGAGCGCGTTTGGGGGATGGATGAAAAATATCCAGATTCCTGAGGCCAGAACAGAGCGATTAAGCTGTAAAAGATTGACTGAAGAGGTGGACAAAAAAGTTCTCGTCCAGGAGTCAGCCCTCAGGCCCCCTCCCAGACTAC
Organism: Hipposideros armiger; assembly: GCF_001890085.2. Taxonomy (NCBI): domain Eukaryota; kingdom Metazoa; phylum Chordata; class Mammalia; order Chiroptera; family Hipposideridae; genus Hipposideros; species Hipposideros armiger. The sequence continues at coordinate 1,085,646 of NW_017731919.1, read as the reverse complement.
TGAAAGCCAGAAAGGCATTCCTGGACAGCCTCCCTCCCCCCAACTGCAGCTCCTCCTTAAGAGACCAGATTAGTTCTTGAGCTATCTATCCCCAGGGTGGGCCCGGCCTAGCTGGATTCCCTGGCCACATGACCCTACACCTCATTTCTCTAGAGAAATGGCCAGGCCGAGTGGGGCATGACCCCACTTCTCACCCCTCTTCTCCACGCTCCAGTATGCGGGCGAAGCCCAGAGGCTGGTAGGAGTGGTTCTCCTGGTCCCGAGCTTCCCCCCACTTCTAAATCACATTCCTGTCCACTTATTTCATTTGTCCCTGTAGAAGGGGACACCTGTGTGTATTTGGGACACTTTATGGATGTCTGCACACTTCTGTGAGGCTTTTCTGCATGCACACCCTAGACGTACGCTGTGTGCATGTCTGTGAATGTTGGTATGCAAGTGGGAGTCTATGTTCAGGGGGAGAGTGTGTCTGTGGATACGCAGTTGCACACTTTTGTATCGATGTCTGTGCGTGTGCTTACATCTGCACTGAAACGCTCCTCCTTATCCCCGCACCCCTGCCGTTTTTCTGTTTGAAGGTCCCTGAGCCACATGGTTTGTTCACCAGAGATGGAATCCCCACGTTCCTAGGGTAGGAGGAGCTGGGAGGACATTGCAACGGAGAAAAGGTTTGTGGGCTTTTCAGGTCCAGGCCCCAGCCTGCCCTTGAGCGATATTTCCCCATTCCAAGGCCTGCCCAGTACCCACCCCTGGGCCTCTTCGTCCCCTCCCTAAAGCATTCCTGGCAGCTCCAGCCCTTGCCAGTCTCCTCCTGTCTCTCTGTTCACAGGCCAGCACCATGAGCCCACTCAGTGCCAGGCTGCACACACAAATACCCTCTGGAGGGCTTCACAGAAGCTGTCAACATGGAAAGTCCGAGGATTAAATTCCTGCCCCTCAAGAGTGCACACTCCAGGGGTTCTTCTAAACTCGGGCTCCCACCCCATCCCATGCCTCTGCTGGCCTCACAGAGACCATCTTAGGAGATACTGGGCAGAATCTAGAGACTAATTAATCCCACAAAGCCTTTGCCTACCCCGTCTTCATAGTGTTTTGTCACACACACACACACACACACCTGCCGAGCACACACTCACTTGTCCTCCCACTCCCCACCTGGTTTTCTCTGCACCCTCTGGACCCGGCTATGAACAAACAAGCAGCCCCAGGTCCTCAGCCCTGCTGACCTTCACTAAATCTGCCCAGACACTGCGGCCCCTCAGCCCTCGCAGGTGGAACTGGCTACTGCTCTCCGGAGTGGAGGGAGAGACATTATTTTTGGCTCCCTCCTGCACTTTCAGAACTATTACTCATTGTTCATCCCCTAAAATACAATCTAGATTCCTAAAGGGAAAAAAAAGGCATGATTTGTTTTTATTGTCTTGCAATTCAAATGCTTGTAATCATAACAAAAGCCTGAGGGAAAAGGTGAAGAAATAAAATGGCGTCACTATGGTCAAGCTGCTAAATTATTAAAATCAAGTAGGCTGAGGCGTGAAAACATGATTTATGCTTGCTTTAACTAGCCAGGGAACTTAAGCTTTTGTGCTTTCAGTTGTACGCCAGTGCGTAAATTCCATAGATAAACCTCGGAAGGACTTAAAAAAGAATGTTCATAAGCTAGAGATGTATATATCTCTTATAGATAACCACTTGTCATGCTAAAGAACGAATGTTTCATTATCCAGACCACCAGATATCTGGAAGATTATGATCCTGAGCCAAACACAGGCTAACAATGAAGGACTGATTTTTTTTTTCCAAATGTGTGCTTACTATGAAAACTCGCAAACTTTTCTTTCTCGTTCAGGACACTCTAGTTGTGTTTCCGATTTACAAACCTAAGACACTTGAGTAAATCTTTGTCATTTATTTCTAACCAAAGCCTTCACTGACTTTTTTGAGCTCATTCAACAAGCCATTTAACATTTCAGCATGAGATGTAATGCTTAAAAAAAAAAAAAAGTCAAATGATATGTCAAAATATAATAAATGGAGCTACTTTAAAATGGAGCTAGAGCTGCCATGCCAGAGGAACTGCCTTGCACGTCTTATGCCTCAAATCTTTGGAATGTTAAAACAGGGAAAAATAACAACCTCTGGACTGAGGACTAAACAACCTTAGGCCCCAAAGAAGTGTTTGCAAAGATAACAAGAAAGCAAATATTATGACTACCTGACCGATGCCCACCAGACTGAAAATTGAAAACATTCCTTACAATTAGCATCACTATGTTGTTATCTGCAACAATAGTAATGCTTTCTTTCTACTGATGTAATTGTCCCCCTTCTCTTTCTCATAAATACCCATTGTCTTTGTCTCCTAACCGGAACACTTCTGGGCTCCTGCCTGAATCAGTGTGTCCCAAATAGCTATTCTTATTGACCTCAAATAAATGCTTGTTGCCTCTCACTTTGAAAGGCTTTTAATTTTTAGGTTAGCAGATGCAAGACAGGAAGCAAAATATATGATGGCCAACAGGGTACTTCTCCTTTTGAATCTGTAAGAAAAAGACAATTGCAACAGAAAAGTAAGCAACAGACATGAAAAATGTGAACTATTGATTACATAGTGCTTACTTTACATGTCTCTGACACTGTTTTAAGCACTTTGCATCTATTTACCTGTTTAGTTCTCAAAATAACCCTAAAGCTTAGTGTGTGTTATTCCCATTTTAAGAGAGGAAAGTGAGGCACAACAAATTTAAGTAAATGGCCCGAGATCACATGGTTAGTATGTAGAAAAACCAGGATTTGAACCTTGGCAGTCTGGGCCTCCAGATTACTTATAGTAAAGGAAAAGAAAGGAAAAAACTTAAATAACAAATAAGAAAAAAAAATGCTCAACCTATATATGAAAAAACATATATGCCAGTGGATGGGAAGTGATTTCAAGAATTGAGCTACATACATTCAGAGGAATGTTATTTATTGAAAAGAATAAAATCCCTTATATACCGATTGAGGTTTTTTACCTTTATATATTGATTGCAGAAATCACTGTAATGTTTAAAGCCCTACAAGGTTCATGCCATCCAGCTGTGCCATGTCTGCCCCTTCCTCTGTAGCTGGTCCCTGCTGGCCCCACAGTCATCTCCTGACCTTCTGGCCACTCCCTCATGCTCACGGGGACTCTGGCACCTGGTTCTTGGTGCTTCTGTCCACCCTGGCACCTTCATGCTCCATATTGATGACCCACCCAGCATTTTAGCCTAATCGTTCTCTAGTCCTCAATTCCAGTGACTTTCACTTCCATCCTTCTTCTCTTGTCATTGCTGTGGCCATGCTCTAGACCCTAAACTGCTCCATCTCTGAAGTCTTAAACTCTGATCCCGCACTACAGGACCGTTGGCAACCCTCTCACTCTCAGCAGATGTGTTCTTCAGCCATGCCAGCAGCCCCATCCTGAACTCAACTATTCCATTTTTCTCCCCGCTCACCACCCTCCTTCAGACACATTGAACACTGAACTTTGCTCGAGCTCCAAACTGCAGAGCTTCAGTGAAGAAAACCAACTCAGAGCTCCCAAGTTCAGCTGCATCCTCTTTGCTACCGGGCACTTCTCTCTGCCTTTGCTCAGCCACCTCTCCCAGTCCTGCTAGTTGGTGCTGCAAAGCTTCTCTACTCTCTTCTTAACCCCCACCCTACACCCTGCACCCTCACTCTCATCAAAGTATCAGAGCATTCTTCTTCACTAAGAAAATCAAAGCCATCTGGTAAAACTCCCTTACCTTCCTTCTCCTACCCAAACTTACCTCCCCACCCACCCTTTCCCCCCTCCCTCCAGGCTCTGAGGACAGGCTGCCTCTCCACTTGTGCCCTGGACACCACCCTCTCTCACCTCCTTAGATGTAGCACTCCATTCTGTTCATTGGTTACCACTTCCTAGTACTGTCACCTCCTCATGCTCCCCTCCCTCTGGATGCCTTCTCATTTGTCCACATGCACTTTCATTGGAGCTGTGGGGACAGAAGCCAGATGTCAGCAGGTTGAGGTTTGAATGGGGTGAGGACATGGAAACAGGGAGTGCCAACTACAACTTCTCATGAAGTTTGGCAGTAAGGGCAAGTGAGATGGGAAGTTAGCTTGAATGAAAAGCGAGGTAAAGGAAAGGATTATTGTAGGAAAAAGAGATAAGAGCATGAGGCTTGGCAGAGGAAAAGGAGATGGACCATAAGGAGCCATGTTAAATGGGGGGGAGGGGGACTAATTAATAGAGCAAGGATGGGGAAGTGGGGGATGGGGGTAAGAGTCCAGGTAAGGCTAGCCTTGGTGCAGAGGAGAAATGCCTCTATGTCTACGGCAGGAAGGAGCTAAGGATAGACAAGGATACTCAAAGGTGGGTGGAAGAGGTTAGTTCAGAGAAGGTTCTACAGACTCTAGGAGAATGCTGTTTCTGCTTCCAGGGTGATAAAAACATTTTGTGGGGCTGTTCTGAGCTAATGCTCTACACCCTGTCCATTGTCTGGTCTCAATCCACATGCATGGCAGTAACTCTCCCTAACAGAGATTGGCAGTCTCCGGGAAACCATGCAGCACCAGGGTGGAAGGCATGAACTCTGGTTTGACCCAGACGGCTGCTTCCCAGCTACACAACCTTGTAGCTAACCTCTGTGTGACTCAGTTTCTTCTTCTGTAAAATGGGAAATTAATAGTGTCTATCTCGTGGGTTTTTTTAAGTATTAAAGAAGATAATCTTATAAAATGTACTTAAAGACTCAGTAAATGGGAGTTGTTTCTGTTGTTGAAGTAATTATTGTGGCAACTGACCACTGGACCGTCTGCCACGCTCATGGTGATTCCTATCCTCTCCTTGCTGGGAAAAGCCCAAGGAGACTGGAAGTCGCGATATTGCCTCCCTCAGTTTGTCCCTCCTTTGATGACTGTACTCCTGGGTGGGGGGGGTCTACAGGGTCCTACATTACCCATGGTGGTATCTCCACCCCCACCCCGCTCCTGTCCCCCATCCCCGTGGTTCTGAGCTCTCTTTCCTGCACACTGGCCATCCTCACTCAGCTTCTCTTTCTGGCCGTCTGCATCCTGGCATTTCCCGTGTTTCTGCTGAACTTTCTGGGCTTGTGAAACTGGATAAGAAAAAAATGGCTCCCCTACTTCTTGGTGAGGTTCAGCGTGACGTACAGCAAACAGATGGCAGGCCAGAAGCGGAAGCTCTGCAGCCACCTGCCGGAGTTCCAGGGCCCCTCGGGCAAGGTCCCCCTGCTGGAGATGGGCTGTGGCACTGGGACCAACTTGAAGTTCTATCCTCCTGGTTACCAAGCTGTGGCCCTCAGACACAGCTCCCACTAAGGGTGACCTTAGGCAAGTCATGTCTGTCACTCATTCCTTTATTTGTTATTCATAAAACAAACATTTGGAGAATGTTGACTAAGTGCAGCAACACAGTGTTTCTGGGATGAAAAATCCGCCTCAGAGAGGTTAGATAACTTGCAGAAAGGCACGTAGCTCACAAAAGTGGCAGAGACACAACTAAAATATGGGTGCCTTAACTTCTAGGTTAAGAAGATCTAAGCCAGAGGTCTTCTCACCATGTCACTGCTCTGGTGGCTTCCAACCTGCTGTCTCCTGAAAAGCCCATCACAGAGTTCAATTTTCTAAACATGAGAACATCCCCCCTAGGGCATGTCAGAACATCCCTCTTCTCAACAAATGAGAACTTGTAAGTACACAGAGAGCCATCTTTATTTATGGCATATGTTTTTCAGCTTTTACTTTGGGGCCTCAGGAGTTAGCCACATACCATTCTCTAGCCCTTTTCTCCAGTAATGGTTGTTAATCATAGTTTGGGGGATGGGGGGGGAGGGGAAGTATGTGGGGTAAAGAATTGAAGAAAGCAGTTTCTCCAAAGACATTGCAGATGCATCCCCTTGTATCTTTGAACATTGTTGACTTTTCAGTGTTTCTGACTTCCTTGTCTTCAACTATAAAGGCAATTAATCACTGCATCCTAATTGTTAAAAAGAATTTAAAAATTAAAGAACAAAGTGGGGAAAAAATGAAAGTTCTCCCTTCACTTCCCTAAATCCCATTCCCATTCCAGTTTTTTTTTCTTTTACAAATTCATGTTTCCATTCCCTGGTATTTGGAGATTTTTCTATCCATCTCAAGTTTACTAATAGTTACTTTCACAGTTCAAGTTATACTTCAGTTCGAGTACAATTCAAGTCCATACTTCACTATCAACATACCAAAAATATATAGTTATATGACTACCCCTCAACTCATCGCAGACCTATAGCACTTTTTATTTCTTCATCCTCATCCCCTCTTTTCTCTTAACTCTATCAGTCTCTCCATCCCATATCCTGGGTTTGGTTGAAATAATCGGTAATTTCAGTTTCAACCTATTACTGAGGATTTCCCTCCTTGTCTTCTATTTCAAAAACCCTTTCTAATGTATAACATAGTTTAAAAATCAGTTTCTCATCATCCATTTATTTACTATAAATTTTACTAGATTATTGCTCTCCACTGTTTCATTTGCTCTTTGTCTTCCCCTATGTTGAGGTGGTTCTGTTTCTGTTTTTCAAATTTAATTCTCATTTGTCTAAACTACCTTCTTGAATAGTTTCCTGAAAATAGTACATGGAGATACTCTTGCAGGTCTGAAAATGTCTGTCTTCTACCCTCACACTTCATGATTTTTTGGCCAAGATTCTTGGAGCTGAGTCCTTTACCCCAGAAGCTGTGAGTGTCGATCCTTGGTCCTGGGGCTTTCCAAGTTTCAGATGACACCGCCAGAGCCAGCTGATTATCTTTCCCTTTCAAGTAACTTGTTTTGTTGTTGGCAATTTTTATATCTGCAAGTTTTTAGGATTCTCACTTGTTTTTTCTTTGAAGTTCTGAAATTTCACCAGGATATGACTAGGTATGTATCTTGTTTTTATTATTAATCTTTGCTAGGCATTCAAAGAACCATTTTTATGTTAATACTCAAGTTCTTTAGCTCAGAGAAATTTTCTATCATTTATTTCTTTTTTGGTTCTCTTCTATTTGTTCTTCTGGAACAACTATTATTTAGATATAAGATCTCCTAGCTTTGGCATCCTTGCTCTTATCTCTTCATTCATAATTTCCATTTCTTTATAGTTTTGTTTCATTTTGCAAGGTAGTTACTCCATGTGATCTGCTGGACGACTTCCTGTATCATCCAGAGTATTCTACTGTTCATTTCCTCTATTGAATTTTAAATCCAGGATTTTTTAAATTGCCAAAACTTCTTTCTTATTCCCAGATCATTCCTTAGCAATATGTTGTTGAATTCCCATGGAAGTATTTTTTTTGTTGGACGTTGTTTTTAAGTTCTATCTCATTTCTTCCATTAAATTTTCCTCTGTAGGAAGCACTTTTTCTGATTGTTCAAATTGGTGTCCTTCCTTCAGGCTGGCAGCGAATGGGCTGGTAAACGTGACTCTCTTTTCTGAAGAATGGGGAGAGCCTCTAGGTTTTTTGGCTGTTCTAGGTGTGAACAGATAGGGCATTTTTTTTCTCAGCTGAGGTAAACAGAATGGGTCCCCTCTAAGGCAGCCATTGTCAGTAGGTTTGGGGAAATTCTCTTCAGACCTTTTGCAAAGTAGCCATGGCTGAGTCTTTTTCCTGAGCTGAGGTAGTGGATCTACCTGTTCAGATGCCTCAGGAGGTTTGGTTCTGCTAGACAAACAAGCTTCCCTTAGGCCCCTGATTCTAAGAACTAAAAGCTTCTGATGCAACTGCTGTGTGCTCCAACAAGCACCAAACTTTCCCACCCACTCTCATTAGCTGATTAGCTTTTTATCCTTTTGGTTGAGTATCCTAGCAGAAAGTATCCCAGAGTCACCCTTCTTCACTTTAGCCACCATTTTCCCAATAGTCCTAGATATAGATGAATAGATAGATAGGTAGGTAGGTAGGTAGATAGATAGATAGATAGATAGATAGATAGATAGATAGATAGATAGATTTTTATCTAATTTACCCATGCACATGTTTTAAAGAGGCAAACCACAAGCTTATCATGAAAAATAACAGCTCTCAGCAATACACTTCTACTCCCAAAAGGCAACCACATTCAAGTTTAACTTTTTATTTTTAAAATGTACATACAAGTGCATCTCTAAATAGCATGTTCATACTGCTACTTCTTGACTATTTAGGTTTAGGTGTTAATATTGACTTCCCACTCTGGAAAGTGAGAATTTACCTCTATCACAACCACCCCATGGCCACCACATTTCCCATCTCCCTTCCTCCTGATAAAATTATTCTTTAATAGATATTCACAGCTGAGCCATGTAGTATACTTCACTTACTTTTTTGAACCATGTAAAATACTTCCTTACTTTTGTTTTTTCAGTTAATGATTGTCTATATATTTATATATAGACATATAGATGCAGACATAGACCTTTAATCACCCCAGACTCTCCCTCATTTGTATAAACCTCTCAGTATGGACAAACATGTTAAACAGTCCATCAATTTCATCACCTGGAACCATTTTTCCCAGGTTGTCTCCCAAGTTCCCACCTAGATTGGGTGCTCTCTAGACCTTCTGCATTGCTTTCATCTTGGGATCTCCCCTTATCATCATCCAAGAAACTCCCTTCTTTTCTCTTTTGCGCTGGACTCTCTGTTTCTTGCATTCTATCTCTTCCTCTTCCTTAGTTTACCCTAGGTTTGGCAGAGCATATCCTTAGGTAGCTTTCTGAGAAAGGTGATATAAATGTGTTGAGAAAATGCATGTCTGAATATTCTTTATTCTCAAAACTAATTCATAGTTTGCACAGCTATAGAATTTTGAGTTGGAAGATGTTTTCCTTCAAAATTTTGAAGGTATTGTCTTCTAGTTGCCGGTGTTACTGCTGAGAAGCCTGAAGCCGTTTTGATTTTAGATGCTTTATATGAAAACTTTTTTCTCCTCTCTATAAGAGATGTAAGTATGTAGAATCTTCCCTGTCCCCAGTGAAATGACTTGACTATATATGTTGGGGATTTAGTGGACCATTTCCATCTGCAAACTCATGTCCTTCAGTTTTGGAAATTTTTCTGGGATTATTTCTTTGAAATATCCTCTCTTTCTCTTTGAAAATATTAATAAAAGGGAGATTTTTTTCTTTTCATATTTTCATCTCTCTACTTAGTCTCTGCTTCCTCCAGATTTTTTTCCTGTTTGTTGTCTGAGCTCCAGTTTTTGTGTTGGAGGCTCTCCTCAGATGACTATTGGTCCATGGCTGGCTACTCACATTTCCAGGGGTAGCACTAAAGGTGGGTCAGAGCTTCATGGTCTTGTACGAGGCATGTCAACACTGGACTCACTGTAACTTGAGCTAGCTGAACTGTTCACATGGAGAAATCCCATTGTCAGCATTTGAGGCCTTTCCTTTGCAGCTTGTCAGGACAATCTTCCAAATCTCTCCCTGGAACCTATAAGCCTGGCTTCTAGCATTCTGGAAACAAATGAGAGAAGAGGACTAGAGGTCTCAGCATTCAAATTGCAAACTTTCTCTTGCTACCCATCTTTTCAGTAAGGTAAAATGCCCTACTGTGCCTTGTTTCAAAGACTCTGTGTTTAACCACTTCCAGAAAATAACCTGGGGTCCTCTGCTGAGGTAGGGACAGTATCTGGCCATTCTGAATGAAGGAGGGGATACGTAGGTCCAATGTCTGATTAAATAGACTACAACCAATCAACTTTAAAATCAACTTTTTTAGGGCCGGCCGAGTGGCGCGATGGTTAAGAACTGGCTTGGGACGCCAGAGGGCCCCGGTTCGGATCCCACATATGAGGGCCAGTGACAC
>NW_017731919.1:1069034-1074033 GCF_001890085.2 Hipposideros armiger | reverse complement strand
ACTCGGCCGGCCCGCCTTTACATTTTCTTAATGGTGTCTTTTGAAAAGCAAAAGGTTTATTTTGATGAAATCCAATCTATCTAATTTTTTTCTTTTATGCTTCATGATTTTTATGTCTTATCAAATGAATCTCCCTCTACCCCAAGATTATAAAGATTTTCTCTTATGTTTCCTTCTAGAAGTTATATAGTGTTACACTAATTTAGCCCTTTCATTTAGGGCATGCCCCTTCTGGGGTTTCTGCTTGAATGCCCCAGGTGTTCAATAAGGACTCTCTTCTCTGACTGGTTGTAAGTTGAATGAGTTCTGAAAACTGTTCAGCTTACAACTCCCAGTCATTGCTCGTCCACACGGGGTGTCACTCTATACATGCAAGACTCAGTATTCAACAGTGGACTCCAAAAGAACCCATGCAGATTTCTGAAGCTCTTTCTGTGTAGCTCCCTTCTTCCTTATAGCTGGCTTCAGAGCCGACTTTCTTGGGTCTCAGTTAGTGTATTAAAAAAACCCACAGTTCTCCTCCCGTCTGTCTCCTTTACTACTCACATGGAACACTTCACTTCTGATACTTCTGGTCACCAAATGTGTGGAGTTTTTCTCCACCAAGGAATTCTGCAACACCAGCTGGGTGTCCTACAATTTAACTCAATTCTGAGTTACTGTCTACCTGGAGATAGCATCAGATCCCACAGGTTAAGGGCTCAGTCCCACAAGACTACTCCCCCCCCCCCTACAGATGCCAATCTCAAGTCCAGGTTGTCACCTGTGCTTCTGATCAATCGGTTATAAATCTGACGTTTCCACGAACCCCTCCTTGGGTTCTATTAATTTACTAGAGCAACTCACAGAACTCAGGGAAACACTTACTTATGTTTCTCAGTTTATTAAAGGATATTATAAAGGATACAGATGAACAGTCAGATGAAGAGATACATAGGGTAAGGTTAAGAGGGTACCGAGTCCTGAAACTAACAATAAAAATAAATAAATAAATAAATAAAATAAAATAAAAGAGGGTACCGAGTGCAGGACCTTTTGTCCCCATGGAGTTGGGGTGCACCACCCTCCCACCGTGGATGTGTTCGACAACCAGGAAGCTCTCTGAACCCTATACTGTTGGAATTTTATGGAGGCTTCCTCACAAAGGCTTGATCAGTTATTAACTCCATTTCCAGCCTCTCTCCTCTCCCTGGAGGTTGGAGGGTGGCGCTGAAAATTCCCAGCTTCTAATCATGACTTGGTCTTTCTGGTAACCAGCACCATCCAGCAACTCACCCAGAGTCACCTCAGTAGAACAAAAGATGGTCCTAGTCCTCGTATCACTTAGGAATTTATGAGGGTTTTAGGAGTTGTGTGCCAGGAACTAGAGGTAGAGACCAGTATATGTATTTTCTATTATCTTACAGTTAGTTACAACTTGTTCTACTTTCTAGCTTCCAGAAGCATTCTGCAATCATCTCCTTTGCTGTTTTCTTTGTCATATGTACAACCAGTTCTTCTATAACATAACATACACATTCCTGACAATCACCATACTATGCAAAACCATGCAACAAAACCACAGGGCTTATGGAGGAAAAAATGGGATTAAGGATACAATATTCAAAACTTCATCAGTGACACATTAAAAACAGATAGGAACCTAATAAAACCAGTAGCACTGTTTACACATATTACATGGTTAAGAAATACATAATGAAAATGTCTGATCACTATGTTGTAGAGCTGAAACTAATATAATATTGTATGTCCACTGTTGTCGCGTCCTGCACAGCAAGGGTGGTGGGGAGTGAGAGGGCTGGTGCAGGGTTAAAGAAACACAAGAGTCAATTATAGAGTTAAAGCGGGGCCAGGGGGCTGTAGTCTCTCTCTGGAACTGAGCTCCGAATCAGGCCAACGTGTGGCTTTTATTAAGAAACTTCCAAGAAGTGAAACTAGTTTTTTCCAAAGTCCTTGTGATAAGTGCCTTATGGCTAATTTCCATCAACCAGCCCCACTGTATTCCAACACCTGCTGTGCCTTTATACTCCCACACACACAACCCCCAGGGTGGTGCAGCTGTGCCTCGGCCATGAAAATAAGGGAGATAACCGATATCATTCCACAGGGTCTCAGCGTTCAGAGACACTTCCTCATGACTTCATTAGGTCAGGGGTTGGTGTGGGGGGGCAGTCAAGGATGAAGCTGTAAGGCAACACACTGTAACTGAAAAAAAAATGTTTAATTTTTAAAAAGAAAGAAATACATAATGACTACAGTAAATAAGGCATTTTATCTGGTTAAAAAAAGGCAGTTTGTTTGTGGACCTGGGCATCGGAAGGGTTACAGCTTTTGAGTTATTGTGAAGTGGGGGAGGGGTTACCTGAAATCCCACAAAATGGTGTAACACCAGGTGTAGATGGGCTTGGGTAGTGAGCTGAGTTGCTGGTAGATGTCTGAGCTGTGTGTGTGTTGTGTAGTCCTACATGGCTCTGTTAGAATGGGTGCAGTTTTCTGACTCCATCCATGTTCCTCACAGACTAAACTGCATAAGCACATCAGATTGTTTCACAACATAGCAATGCTGTTGAAGCCCATTCTCATTTTCAAAACAACCAACTGACTGGATTTGTACATAAACAAATAAACAAACAAACGTCACTGCAGCTTTGGAGGGTTTCAGAGGGAGCAGAGTTAAATATGTGTGTTCACTCTGCCATATGTAACTGGAAGCTGTCATTTATTTCTTTACCTGGGTGCCTCCCCCAAGGAGACAGTGGGATCTTCTGGGATAAGGACTGGTGACTCTATCTCCGTACCCCCACTGTTTGGCACAGCATCTGACCCTCACTAAATGCTCACTACTCTTTGTTGAACAGAGTTGAAATGAATTTAATGCATCAAATAGACTTTTATGTGACTTTATGAAGACAGACTATTTTAAACAGATTTCCATCTCCAGGGGATGCCCTTGACTTCCTGGAACATACAGGTGCCAAACGTTCTAGCTGGAATTTCTCCAGTCAACAATTCCTCAGCCTAGCTAAACACTTCCTATTTGAGACCTCACAAGCAAGAGCCAGAAAGCTCTGAAAGAGGCTACTCTCAGCCAGCTTTGCAGCTCCCACAGCCCCACTGACCAGGGTGCTATCACTTCCTCATAACTCTGTGTACACTGAACTCAAAAGAAAGCATGTAGGTGCTGCAGAGGCCTCTGTATCTTAGGAGCTCAAGGCCTGCCCTTTGTCAGTCAGGTTCCAATAAGGAGACAATAGTCACACCACTTATTTGCAGGAAGGATTCACTGTAAATAATTGTTAACTAGGCATAGAGTTGTTACCTGGGAAATTGAAAGAGTAAAAGAAGAACCTTAAGATACCACGGACTGACCAAGTAGCTGCCATAACTAGGGCTGAGGGAACATAGGGAAGAGGTTAGAACTATTAGAGACTGAGGGGAGAGGCTCTGAGAGGCAGACCTTTGATGAGGAGGGACTGTTGGGCTGGTGCTGGTGTCTCTGAGCAAGGCCCTGTGGGCCTGGGACCCACACCTCTGAGGAGAGGGCACACACAGAGTGGCTGGCACGCGGGAGGACCTCTGAGCAGAAGGCCACAATGAAGCTGATTCTCCAAGTGTTGGGAACACTGCCAACTGGACTCAGGGGCTGCTACAGGAAGGCACTGCTGTTGCCAGGGTGAAGACTTATAGCGGGGGCGAAGTTCACCAGAACAGCCCGTTGAAAGGAAGCCCACAGTAAGCAAACACCTTACAGGCTCCCTCTAGCACCTCCTACTGGCAGATCCTAATGGAGTTAATAGGCCAAGTCCAGTCCAGCTCCACACTACAAAGCAGAGTATATGAGTCAGGGTTTGAAGCTAAGACACAAATTTTTTTTTTTTTAAGATTTTATTAGGGAATTGGGGGAGGGGAACAGACAAGTTACTGTTGTTGTTTTTTTTTTTTNACTGAAGAACAAAACAACAGCAACTTGTTTGTTCCCCTTCCCCCAATTCCCCAGCACTGTTCCCATCCCCCAATTCCCCAATTTAAAAAAAAAATCAACTTTTAAAAAAATCAACTTTATTAAGGTACAAGTTACATACAATCAACTGCATCCATTTTAAGTATACAGCAGGATGTTTTGATAAATGTATATACTCATGTAGCCACCACCAAAATAAAGATATAGAACATAACCATTACCCCCAAAAGACTATGCTTACCTTGTGCCTCATTACAATCAAGCCCCATAACACTAGGCCCCAAGCAAACACTCATCTATTTTCTGTCACAGAAGAGATTTGTCTTTTCTAGAATTTCATTTAAATAAAATTATGCAGTAAGTATACTTCAGTGCCTGGCTTCTTTTATTCAACATAATTTTTTTAGATTCATCCATGTTGTTTCATGTATCAATTTTCATTTCTTTTTATAACTCAATAGCATTCCATTATATGGATACAGCACAATGTTTCCCTTTTATAGACATTTGAGTTATTTTCAATTTGGGGCTATTATGAACACAGCTGATATGAACACTCTTATACATGTATTTTTATGGACATATATTTTCATTTCTCAAATAAATACCTAGAAGTAGAATTGCTGGGCCATACCGAAAGTGTATGTTTAACTTTATAAGAAACTGCAATGTGGTTTTCCAAAGTAGTTATGCCATTTTACTTTTCTCCCAGCAATATATGAACATTCTAGTTGCTCCACATACTCACTAACACTTGATATTATCAGTAATTCTAATGGGGAGTTGGTGGACATCATAGTGATTTTCTTTAATAATTAATAACATTAAGCATATTTTCATGTGCTTATTGGCCATTCATAGATCTTGTTCTGTGATGTGTACATCAAATATTCTACCCATTTTTGAAGTGGGCTGTTGTATTCTTATTGACTTGCAAATGTTCTTTATACAGTATATTCTGCATTCAAGTCCATTATCAAATATATGAATATTTTCTTTCAGTATGGCTTGCCTTTACATTTTCTTTTTTTTTTTTTT
>NW_017731919.1:1018562-1065300 GCF_001890085.2 Hipposideros armiger | reverse complement strand
AGTGTCACTGGCCCTCATATGTGGGATCTGAACCGGGGCCCTCTGGCATCCCAAGCCAGTTCTTAACCAACACCGGCCCTAAGACACAAAACTTTAACTGTCACACCCAACAACTAGGAATCCCATCTACCCCACATCATATTTTTCCTGAGCTGACTAAACCAGCCCATTGTCTTGGTATTTGCCCCCACATCACCCCTCAGCCTTTCAGTGAAGGCCTCACCAGCACAGCCCCTAGAACAACCAGATTAGTCGTGGGTTGAATTCATTGAGATGAATGGTGTTGGATTTCTGGCTGAGTTATACATAGAAATAACTTTGTATCTTCCATTAATGCCATCATTCCTGGTATACAGCAGGTACCCCCTTAAATGGTTCTTGAATACAACATAACTCATATTCAAATATGTGCTAATTAAATCAAAATATTTGTCTCCTATTAAAGTATCAGTTATTTTTAAAATAATAAGATGCCAATGCTATTTGAATGTGACATTCAAATTAAGTCAACCCTTTGGAAAACAATTAGTAAAAAACCATATCCATGAAGCTGTTCATCATGGCATTGTGTGTCTATATATATATATATATATATATATATATATATATATATATATATACACACACACACATATATACATGACATTGTATATATATATATATATATATATATATATGGAGAGAAAGAGAGAGAGAGAGGAGAGAAAGAGGAGAGAGAGAGAGAAGAGGCAACCCACATATCCTACAATAGAGGAGTAGTTGAATAAGTTATGAAACAGTCCCTTGTTAGTATAATATGCCTATTTAAAATCAGAGTTATGGAAATAGTGTTGTTTTATGAGGAAAATATTTATCTTCAGGGAGGGTGGATAGCCAACCAGACTCTAGCGTCAGAGATACGTGGGTTCCAGGACTAGCTCTACAACTTATTAGAAGCGCAACTTTGGACAGCCTCCCTGAGCTTCAGTTGCTTTATCTCCAACATCAGGAAAATACCTGCTTTGCAATGTTATGTTAAGGATTAAGTGAGAAAGAGAAAACAACCTATACAGAGCCTGGCACATATTAGGTATTTCATAAGTACTGGATGTTTTTATTGTTGCCTCAAGTAAATGGGCAGGTTGGAAATGTGTAGCAACATTAAAGCTATAATTATATTTAAAAGAAAACAGATGCACTGGGGTGGGGGGGCTACAAGGAAATACACTAAAATAGTAAACAAGGGTTATCTTCAAGTGGTAAAATTATGGATGACTGTTTCTCTGGTTTTCAAATATTAATCATGTAGTTTGGTACTTTAATAATGGCAAAACATATGTCATTTTTAAGGACAAGTTTTGAGCAAAACTTCCCAAAGATCAGGAAAAGTAATGATTTATTGGTCAGTAAAAAGTCCAAAATGTTTCCTTGCCTGCCTACCTACCAGCCTTCCTTCCTGCATAATTCAGTTCCAAAGCTGTTAGACAGAGCTAAGGAAAGCAGGCATTCATGCCAGGGCACAGTGCAGGGTGGGGGTTGCTTGTCCCAACACAGAAGAGGGCTGTGTTGGGAACAGTAGCTGCAGGAGAGATTGGCTATACACACCGAGGTGATGGAAGGGGAAACCAGAATGAACCATGTTGTGTAGGGATTGGTATTGAAGGTATAAGTGTAGTAGACTCATGGTCTTCAAGATGTATAGATAAAATACAGGAATAAATTATGTGTGTATACATACACACATATAAATATATGAATATATATTCCCTCTCTTCACTGATGATATCTTAGATTCTATAAAATATTATCTTTGCTCAATAAATATATCATATATTGCCATTAAAAGTCATTTTTTCCATGTAGTCCACCACATGAACAGGTTTTAGAATCATGGGTCTTAAAGCTTAAAGGCATCATTCTGTTTCTGGTTTAAGAGTTGCAAAATCACTGACAACATTTCCAAAGCTATAAACCTACCTAGTGCTGGCTTCTAAATATCTTTCTCCACTAAAAGAAACTAGGTTTCCTTAAAGAAATCGCTAATTCTAGGGCTGAGACAGAGAAATCACAAAATGACCAAGAACAGTCTTGTTCCAGAAAGTTAGGAAGTGCTTCAAGAATGGAGGGGATATTTCAAATGGACACAAAAGCCAACTTGAAGGGACACCCACTGTATAAAGCTGGGACAGCCCAAGCATCAAAATAAATGATGAATAAAATAGGAATCCCTGAGTCAGTATACTATAAATAAACAAATGGATAAATAAATGTGGAGAAAAGAAAGGGAGGGTTTTCCTATACAGAAGATGCCAATTAATAAATGTAGGAGTAATAGTGGATTTGGTCACCATCACAGCAATAATTAAGCCAAGAAACATCCGTGATGCTAGCATTAGTGGGAGAAAGTTTGATGAGGATCAGATATTTGCATGGTCTCAAGGTATCTCTCCACAAAGTGCATCTTCATTACAAACAGGAAAAGGTAATTTACAGTGGAGAAACCTGGCAGACACTATCTTAAGTCATCAAGGTTAACATCACCAGCAATGGGACAAATTGAAGTCATGTTCTGCCTGACGGGATTCAGTAGGAAGAACACAGCATCACTTCTGTGACATTCCTGCCAAAAATGTATCACCTGAATCTAATCATGAGGAAATATCAGACAAACCCAAATTGAGGAAACTACTGCAAAACAACTGGCTTATCAGCCTCAAAAGCGTCAAGGTCATGGAAATCAAGACTGAGGAACAGTTCCAGGCTAAAGGAGGCTAAGGAGACACAACAACCAAATGCAATAGCACAGGATTCCAAACCAGGTCCTTTTGCTATAAAAGGCATTATTGAGACAACTGATAAAACTTGAATGGGATCTGAGGACTAGATGGCAGTCATGTATCAATACTAGTCTCCTGATTTTTATGGCTATAACATGAAAGAGAATGTCCTTGATTATATGAAATACACATTAAAGTATTGGGGGGGAGGGGAACATCAGGTCAGGATACTCTCAGGGGGAAAAAAAAAGATTTTTTGTACTATTCTTGCCATTTTTCCATGAGTTAGAAATGATTCAAAAGAAAATAAAGTCCAAAAAGTTTATTTCAGCTGTGGCCAAAAGCTCTGACTCTCTTTATCTCACTAAAAACAAAGGCTGCAGCCAGTTTGGTCAGCCAAACCTGTTCGTCCTGACAGTCAGGGGCAGACTGCCAGGCGTGGGCTGGGCAAACAGCTCTCTGTCCAGGGGATCAGTCAGAGGCTGGGCCAAGGAGGGCTGGAGTGGCGGCTTGGGGCCATGGCTTACAGCAGGAACCTCAGCACTGGGCCCTTAGGAGGAGGTCGGAAGCTTATGGCCTCTGGGGCTTGGGGTAGGAGGAGAAGCAAACCAGGACTCTTTCCACACCCCATTAGCACCAAGTCTGTCCCATCAGCCCCAAGGCTCAGAGAAGGAGCTCAGGGAAGAGAAGGGGGGAGAGAGAAGGAAGAGAAGACAGCCCTGACTTCTGGCATTGTCACACTGTTGATACATAAATATGCATTTAACCCATTAAAATCACTGAATACTGTTGCCCTTGGACCTCTGTGCCATTTCTCTGGCGCTGTGCCCCCAGCAGGAGTGGGCAGGGTCCTGCTGGTGAAGTAGCTGGTGGAACCAGGAAAGCTGCTCCGAGAGCCGGTGTTCCAAGGGCCGGTCACTGAGGGTTTATGGAACTTTTTTTTTCCACCCAGCAAAGCTGCTGCTTCATTGTTTTTCATATTTTAACAGGTTTCATGTTTTCCCTGAGATAGTTCTACAAATTCCAGAATGCGAAAAAAAATAAATATCTGTGGATACATATCTTCTCTGTGAAACTGTGAGCTGGTGCAAGGCAAGAGCTGTGCAAAGTCAACCTTATGTCACATTTTTATTTTATCCATTCCCTCCCAGTTCCTAATAAGGGCTGGTCCACAGCAGATGCTGTGTGGTGTGTGTGTATGTGTGTGTGTGTGTGTGTGTGTGTGTGTGTGTGTTCATTGACTTTTTCTGCATGTCTGGGTGGCAGAGATAAGCTCCACCACCACACCACTTCCCTCCATTTTTCTATTTGCAAAAGCCCCTAAATCACTTCAACCTAAATCACATTTGTGTATGTGATGTCTAGAATGGTATGTTTAGTTATCTGTCCTAAGAAACCAATAAGTTCTTGGCTCCAGAGAAGCAATGGCTCCTAGAAATAAAAAGCCAAGCAGTGGGGATATGTGTGCTGTGGCTAAAATATTGACCATTGCAAGGAGCCTCACCTTGGCCCACCCTTCCCATGGGCGCTGTCCGTTGTGCTGAAGGTCACAGCTTGCTGCCGTGAGGAAGGAGAGATGCCCTACCCAGAGTCATGGATGTAAGAGAGAGAGTTCAAAGTAGGAATTTCCACATCTCAGATGTTCTCCAAAGCCTGGAGAAAGCTCATCTGGGTCCTTATTGGAGACAGCTGGAATCTAGATAAAGAAGACAGGCTCTCGGGAACCAAGACAGGGCTCTGAACCTGGCAAGCTGCATTCAGGGGCTCTGACGGAGGTGAGGAAGTCCCCAGGATGAGCCCAGCTCCAAGACTGGAGGTTTTGCCCCAGCAGCTATAAAAGCAATGCCCTCTACGGCTCCCCTGGGCCCTTTTCAGGCTATTCTATCTGAAAAGCATCTAGATATCGCAGAGGCCATGTCAACAATGCCTTCAGCTCACAAACCTGGGGGTACTCAGCCCAGCCTCAAAGCTTGGCTTTGCCAGCTCCTAAGATCCAGTTACTGGCTACAGTTACCAAGTATCTTGATAAGGTGGCATGTCTGCTCCTCCCTGGGTCCAGCATCTGGCCCCAGGGTGACCTCCTTCCTTCCTGACCTGAGCCTGACTCATACTCCCAGAATGGAGCCTGAAGATTCCTGCTGCCCCGAAGTGGCTGACGCATCGCTGGTCTGGGGGTAGCTATGGAAGGGGCTCAGGACAGCTGACAGCTCTCAGGGAGGATACACCTGTCACTTCCTGTGCACCTACTATGTGCCAGGCACCAGGCACATCGACACATTTCATTGGAATACTGACCTTGTAAGGGATTTCTGCTGTTTACTAGAAAGGAGCGAAGCGAAGTTCAGAAAGAATCATGCAGAGGTGAATTCAAAGGCCAATCTCCCAGCACTAACTACAGCTACCCACTTACCCTCAAGGGACCTCCCTGAGGCCAGGCAGCACCACCCCCTGGAAATCACCATTTGTTCATTCATTCCACCAGCCAGCATGTATCAAGGGCTTCCTGCCCTATGCTTTGTGGCTGCTCAGTCCTAGAGGGCAGCCCGCAGGAGGAAGGAGGAGCCAGGTTTAGCCAGGAAAGCGGGCACCTGGACCCAAGGTCCACCAAGGCAGAGACAAGTGTCCCACTGCCTGCAGGCATGTTGCCTCAGTGGCCAGGGAGGGGGGTCCTCCGGTTGGGGCTGGGGCATCTGTTGGGCAGTGTGTCCCTGAACTCAGCAGGAGCTTCAGGGCAGGAGATGTGCACACTCTCCCCTGGCCTCGCCCAGCAGTGGGTGGGCAGGTGGGGGAGGCGGCCTCCTTTCATTCCTGTGGTTTCAGGTGCCTGGCTGATGTCAGGTCTGAGCAACGTGTCTGGGGCCCGACCAGGGGCTGAGGCATTTTTTTAAAAGCTTGTAAATCACTAACTACTTCCACTTTTAGCCCATCTTCATCCCTGGCCTAGAAGAACTCATCTCCACGCATACACAAAGACAGCTTCCTCTAGGCCCTCCGCACTACTCACGCATGTCAATGGTGCAGCACACCCAAATGGTCACCCTCCTGGGGGGTCTCCTAGCCCCTACACTTCAGTGAAAACACATGCATACACAGGCAGTGAGAGCAGCCGCGTGCACACACTAACAGCCCCCTTACCCCCTCACACACACAGTCACATGTCTTCATGCTATTCCCATGCTCCCTGGTGTCCCCAGGCACAGATGAGCTCCTACTTATCAGAGCCCTCATGCTCCTCCAGGTATCCACCAAAACATGTGACTTTCCACTATCACATGTGCTCTTGTGTGTACACACAGTATACAAACTGCTTACACACAGGCAAAAATCTGCAGAGCCCACATGCCATTCACACACTCATGTGTATTTTACACTCACACGCACAAACAGACATGAACACCTGGCAGGATGTACGCACTCAAATCACACATCCACACCAGACACACACATGCATGCATGCCATACTATGCCCACGTCCACCCACCATTCACACATTCATGCGCACTCCCAATCCGGTGACCTTCCGGGTGCCTGGGGAGAGGGTGTGAGCAGGGAGTGGAGTACTGAAGGAGGTACGAAGCTGCGATCCCGAGGCTCACCTCCAGGGGCCGCTGCCCAGTCTGCAGACCCAGCCCAGGGCCTCTGGCTGAGGCCTGGCCAAGTCTTCAGGAGGAGGGAGACAACCTGGAGAGCAGACAGCCCGGACTCCCTACAATGTGTTGGATGACTTCTTGCTCCAAGAGGGGAGAATGGGCAGCTTGAACTCAAGGAGTCTGAGTGGGGGAAAGTTAGTGAAAGAGAACCGGAGGGAAGATAAGGAAGTACTGCAGCGGTTCTCAACCTTCCTAATGCCGTGACCCCTTAATACAGTTCCTCATGTTGTGGTGACCCCCAACCATAAAATTATTTTCGTTGCTACTCTATAACTGTAATTTTGCTACTGTTATGAATCGTCATGTAAATATCTTTTTGTTTTCCGATGGTCTTAGGCGACCCCTGTGAAAGGGTCGTTCGACCCCCAAAGGGGTCGCAACCCACAGGTTAAGAACTGCTGTACTAGAGGAAAACAGATGGGGAAGGACTAGAAGGAAGAAGAAGAGAGAAATGGAGGGAAATGAAAAGGATAATGCCAGAGATGGAAGGGAAACTATAGAGGAAAGGAGGAAAGGGAGAGGAGTAAGAGAGAGGCAGAGGAGGAAGAGAAGGGGCGAGAGGGGGCATGGAGACAGTGTGACAAGCCTGAGAGTGGGCCTTTTCTGGAAACAGGGACAAGGTTGTAGGGGAGGCGTTCCTTTCCCTTTCCTGGGCTAACTGGACCACCGTGCTCCCATGGGCAGCAATCTCCTGGGGGATGTATTCTGCCTCAGCACCAAGAGGACAACTTCCAACAAAACCCAGGTGGCAGGTGCCCAGCAGTAGGGAACCGTTGGGGTATGAGCATCTTTCAACCCCACTCACTCAGCTCATGGGCCTGTTCAGGGCTCTGTGGACACAGAAGGTGAGCTGTAAAATACAAAGATGTGGAGACTTTCAGAGCTGGGCGAGCTCACCTCTTGTACTTAAGCTGTCACCCATCCTCCCTGTCCTGTCAGCCCTGGGGGCCTGGTCCCACTGTCGCAGGATTGGGCGGTGAGCCTGGTGAGCCGGAAGGTTCTGAAGGAGAAGCCCAAATTACAGAGGCGAGGAGGGGGCCTTGTCCAGTGGCTTCTTCACCCTGGACACACTTTCAGAACCCCGTCCCTCCAGCCCCTCCCGGACCACTCCCAGAACTTGGTCATCATGCCCAGAGCCCAGCTTGGCCTGTTTTGTAGCCAGTGGGAGCCTGTTGGGCCACAAGCTCTGCCTCTCCTGGTTTCTGTATCCCAGAACTCAGGCCCAGATGGAGGAACAGTGACTCGGACACTCCAAGCGGCAGAGAGAAAGGCATTGCGCTCCTCATTTTCCAAATAGAGTCACTGAGGTTTGGAGAGCCAGCATGCCTCGTCTGGGGGCCTGTGGAGCAGATCAGCCTTTGAGGCCTAAAGAGGAGGTGGCAATAAATAAATACAAAAATAAACAAATAAATAAATAAATAATAAAGAGGAGGTGGCAGAGCCACGCTGCTCTGCCTCCAGCTCCGCCCTCTACCTCAGCCTGCCTGCTCCAGCAGAGCCCTGATCCAGGCCTGCCCTGTAATCTACCCACACACCCGCCTGGACTCCAAACACCCTCCCGATGGAGTCCCACCCCTCCCACCTGGGCAGGCCCACATCAACTCCCAGCTCCAGACCCACACACTCATTCCACAATCATCTCACCCGCTCTCTGTCCCCAGGAGCTTGCCACCCTCCTCATCACTCCCTCTTCCACAAAACCTGGAGTCAGACCACCCCATCCTCCCCCATTCTCACAGCAGTGCAGCCCCTGCATCTGATCATGCCTCTCCCCTACCTAAAAACCCTTCAATGGTCCCTACCTCCCCGTGAGACATAGTGCACACTCCTCAGTGTGACATTCAAGGCCCCTTTGTACTTTTCTGGCCTTATCTCTGCCCCCTCCCCTGCCCCACAACACCCTCAATGCCTTTCAGCCGCACAACTGAATTCCTGTCCTGCAAGTCCCCACACAGGTGGGTACAATGCAGCCCTCAGAGCTCCCATAACCCTCTGTGCTTCCCCCTCCAAATGCTTGTCTGAATCCCCTCTAGGTGGGCAGGACCCAGTCAATCTTTGCCAAATGATTACCCTCAGCACCTGACACACTGCTCAGCTCCTAGCAGGTGTTTTATAAATACTGTAGACTCTATTTCACTGAAGGTGCGTCTGGCTCCCCTCTCTACCAGTGTGGGCCAAGGAAACACTCGGTAGGGGTGGGGTGGCTGGAGTTCTGTTTCCCCTCAGACCTCACCCCTGTGCTCCCTCTCTGGGAACTGAACCTGCCCCCTCTCCATGGGGTTCACAAGTGGCAGCAGGCTCACTGCAGTACCTGAGACTCCAAGGACTATCCCTGGGAGAGTTGGCTTGACAGCCTAGCTAGAAAGTTGGGGGCACAACTTGTCGACACAGTGCTCCCTGCATACCTTAATCTCCTCAAACAATGTAAGAGCAATGGTTAGCCAAGAGGGCCTAGATACCTTCCCACGCCTGCCTGCAGGTCTGCAGAGCCACCCAGAGGCCCCAAAGGGTGACATCACCCTCTTCTCAACAGCTTTCCCAGGTCCTTCACTTCCTGAAATGGCTAGAACAGGGAGAAGATGCATGTGGGCCCTGCCCTTGGAAAGTCACCAAGCTGGAAAGTGAGGAATGAGCCTGTCACTCAAGGCCCAGACAGACCCAGGGACAAAGCCAGGCCAGGAGGCAGGTAGACATGTACTCTTGGATGACAAAAGCAACACAGTAATAATGGCTACCCCTCATTAAGCACTTACTAAGTACAAGACTCCAAGCTAAGCAATTTATAGACGTTTTCTCATTTCATCCTTCCCATAAGTCTATGGGTTAGGTACAATCTCTAATGGAAAAAGAAATTCAGAGAGATCTAGAAATCTGTGCAGCATTACACAGCTAACCAGTGACGGAGCTAAACTGCAAATCCAGGTCTGCTAGCTCCAAAGCCCTGCCCTTTCTACCCCATGTCATGGCCACCCCAAACTCTAGGTGGGGGTCGTTACTTCTCTTCCAAAAATGGCGTGAGGGCTCCTCACTGCATAACCTCCCCCAGTCGCATAAGCTCTCCCAGCTGAGGCTCTCCACAATCTGGCCCCTGCCTGCCTTTCCGCTGTCGCCCCCACCCACACCCACCACACATCAGATTTCCATCTTGCCATTCTCCAAGTCCAGTCTTCTGAGCTTAGCTTTTGCTGTTCACTCAGGCTCGAACACCTGCCCCATTTTACAGATGAGAAAACAGAGGATTAAGAATGTTAAGTAACTAGCCCAAGGTCACGCAGCCACCAGGAAACAATTGAGCCTGTTTAGAACTCGGGTCATTAGAACATCAAGTAATAAAACATTAATTTGTGTTACAGACAATTAGAGAATGGGAATTAGCAGGCCATGCTGTTAATGGTACAGAAGGAGGTAGAAGAGAGAAATCAGGTAGGTTCCAAAGTGGAGGAGGGCCAGGCTAGGGACTGAAGATGGCAGGGTCTGGATTGGTGAACTTGAGAGGGGGAAAGTGTAAGAGAAGTAGAGACAAGAGAAAAAAGAGAGAGGAAGAGAGAAGCTTGTCAATGTGACATAGGGAGGCAATGTGACATGGTGGAAAGGGCTATGGCATGGGGGTCAGGAGGCTCACAGTGTCCCCCAAAATACTGTGTGATCGTGGGCAAAGGTCTCTCCTCTCCGGGAGGTGCCTTGCCTGTAAATGAAGGCTATGAGCCTTGATGATCTCTGGAGTCCCACCCGCCCTTGACATCCTAGGATCCTGACTGTGTGTTGCCACTGAGTCTTGAAACACAGGATCTGACCCCAGACCCACTGTCATGGGGCACAGACTTGCACATCAAGAGCAGACAGGGGCCAGCAGCCAAACCCTGACAGAACACATTTGACAGTGCGCACCCGAGGGCTGGCCCCAGTTATACACTGGGAGTCGTCCATGAATCCCTCTGCTCCACACATCTGTGCTATAAGCATGTGAAGACTTGCTACAGTGGGTCTCGTCCTGTGGAAGCTGGAACACCGGGGTGAAGGAATCAAGGTGGAATTGTGGACCCACGGGGAAGGAATAGGATATGCCCACCACTAGCTAAAATCCTAGACCCAGTTCATCTTCAGGAAAGAGGAAGGGAATGGGGGTCCTTGACGAAGGGGCAGGGAAAACCTCCTGGGACTAACAGTGGGGTTGTCAGGACTAGAATAAGTGGCCTGCCAAATTAGAGAACATTTGGGGCACAAGAATGGTCCCCAATCTAGACAGCACTGCACCCACATAGAGAGTACATTCCAGACCATGAGCAAAGGGGACACCCTCCCTGGGGTGTCTATGGTACAACACAGATGCTGCTGGAGGGCTCAGAGCCAGCTGGGGGCAGAAAGTGCATGACTAGAGACTGTGGACACATGTATGTGTGTACACACATACACACGCACACACCCACACACGCACACACACGCACCTGCATAAAGACCCCCCAAATCAGATCGTCTTTCTCCCTACCTCCAGACTGAGCCCTTCATACTGCTCTCCCTCTCCAGAAAACATGCCCTTCACGTGACCATGGCATGGAAGTCTGAAGGTCTTGCCGTCTCACCTTGCTCCCTTTTGCTGTAGCTCTGATGCATTTGCTTCCTTTCTGACTCAAGATGTACCAAACAGAAACAGGCCCACCCACCTCTGCATGGCTGACTTCCACCCTCTGGAACATGAACTCACCTCTTATCATTCTTGCCTGTTCGACATCCAACTCTTGCCCTGAAGAGCCCTGTCTTGTTCATCACTGAACATTAAATGAAGAAATGAGTGAGCACTTGGAAGCCCTCATGGTCCTCCAGTGGCCTGCCTCACTGAACCTCAAGATTTTATCTCAGAGCTAGGGAGTTGGGTGCAAGAGCACCAGCCCCTCTGCTTACCAGCTGTGAAAACTTAGTCTGAGTTTCCATATCTACAAGGTCACGGTGAAGATTCCAAGAGAACTGCTTACAAAGCCCTTAGCATAGAACAGGACACTGAATAAGCCCTCAATGAAGAATGCTACACTTATTATTAACATGTGACCTTAAATTTAACTCCCCCTTCCCTTATCCCACCATCCCATCTCTTGAGTAGGAAGTCCTTCTTGAAGTCTAATCTTAAGCCTTCGTGCTATGGCACGATCCAGGGTTCCACCTTCGTTGGAGTCTGGGGCCTGAGGTGGATGAGACCACACTGGATGGTTGGAAGAGCCGCCTCTCTGGAAAGGGACGAAGCCAGGAGGAAGATTACAGAGGCGCCAGGCCCAGGGCTCTACCATGCACCTGCCGAGGCTCCACTGGAGATCGGGGGCCCGCCAACTTACCCCACCCCATGACCTCATGGCTGCGTTTGCCAGGCGCTGGCTCAGGCAGTAGGTGCTGACAGCAAAGGCTGGGCACAGAGCCCAAGAACAAGGTTCAAGGACCAACAACGAAGCCGACCTCACAGGGCTCAGACTCGAGGTCCCTCTGGCCTCTATGTGCGACCTTTGGCTAGTGACCCACTGTCTCAGCTCCTCCTCCCAGGCCCCTTCATGCTGCCCAATAGCCTCCGTCCCACTGCCCACCCCTCCCCAAAGGACAATGGATACGGGGAGGAGAGACTCCCTCTTCTGTCTTAAGGGTCAGTCCCTCTTCTCGCATCTCTTTCAGTGTCTTTCTACTCCGAACTGCTGGCCCTGAATGATGATGCTGTTTCAAAGCATAGAGAGTTTGCTGTCATTCCTGTGGCTGCTGCAGACACGCATCTAAATGCCAGTCATAAAGTGACTATGAATCCCCAAATAGGTGCTTCTGTCCCAGTTTCAGGGCGTCCCTTTAGGTGAGAACAGACCAGGAGTCAACCCCAGTCCCATAGTTCTCCCATGTCTTGATCCTTAACCCCTCCTTCCCCAGCCCACTCCTGGATGCCTTTCCCAGATGCTACCCTCTCCCCAGCACAAAACTCGACCGCAGCGGGCAAGAGAGCCCAGCACCCAGCCCTGGTTGGACAGGCTGCAGCTCCTGGAATGCAGCACAGGAGACCTGGTGGGAACCCCGGGCCTCGGCCCTTGTGCTCCCAGGGATGAACAGACATCTGCGTCTGGGGGTTCAGTCAGAAGCCCTGCTGGACCACAAGGGCTCCATTTGCCTCCTGATTCAAAGGCTAAGCCCTCAGCTTGGGCCTAGAGCTCTGTCCCTGGGGGTGCTCTGTCTGCTCCCCCTCACACTCTCATCTCAGCCAGCCTCCTTACACAGTCCTCTCACTCCCCAGCACGGAGCCCCCACCCATCCTCTACCCCATCCTGCTTCTCAGCTCTGCTTCATGGCCCACCCCTCCTACAGGAAGCCACCCAGCATCTGCCCCTCTCCCGCCCCAACCACCACCCAGTCCCCAAGCTGGGTCTGCTGCTCCCACCTTGGACGGTGGCCTGGGATGCACCTGTCTCTCCCACTTTCCAGGGAGCACCTTGAAAACCAGGGCAGGGCCTCTTTCTCAAATCCCGGGTCTACCCCTTCACCACCACACTCACACACACTCTGTCCTCCCCTCCCAACTCCTGGCCCTCCAGTTCCTCTCTGCAAAGGAAGAAGGTAGACCGAGGGCACATCCTGTTCAGCAGCTCTGTGAATCTTGCCACTGTCCTAGGCCCAGCCTCAGCCCCAAAGCAACCAAGCACAGGACTGTGGGCCTGCCATCCTCCCTTTTGGCACCCTGACCCCCTGAGAGGGAGGCAACAGACCTTATTATCATTCCCCTCCGTTTCTCAGAATCCCCATCTGCACCCCCAGTGGCCCTGCACTCCCCCTCTTTCCCCAGACACCCCACAGAGCAGATGCCTGGATGGGCCATAGGCCAAACCGGACCAAACTCCTTGGAGAGGAGGACCTGGCTCAAGACGGCACCACATTTCCATGTCATTTCCAAGTGGCACCAAGAGGGCTAGGCAGGCGGGTTGGACAATCCCCACCCAGGAAGCAGGGCAAATTCCCAGGATACCAGGTCACTGAGCCAGGGCTCTGGGAGATGGCTCAGAAATGCTGCCGCTGGGATGCTAGGTGCCGGCTGCTCCCCTGCCTTACCGCACCCCAAGGAAAGCCTGTCCCTCTTCAACCTGGCCCACACCCCACTGTGCCAGAAAGCCTTCTCTGGCCAACCTCACCCAGTTCATAGCACCACTTATCCCGCGTCCCCTCAGCACTTAGATCCAGAGTTTTCCCTGTATTTCTGTGTCCTTGTTTATGTGTTGCTTTACAAATGTTCTCATAAAGCCACATCTTTCATGGTCATTGCTCATTGTGAGAGTCCCCAGTGTTAATTAAACCCATTTTGCTGGAGGATTAGGCTCTGCCTTTAAGGAATACCAAGGAGGCTTTGAAATCTAAGTCACATCTTGCTTCCTGCAATTTATTTTCTTCTTGATAATCAAGCCATCTCACTGAAGAAACTCCCGACAATGAGCAGTGTCTCCTCATGTTCTAGTTTTTGTCTTGACTGCCAGGGAGGCCCTAGATCAGGTAGTATGGGGCAGGAATCTCTGGGGGTTAACTGGAAGAGGTCAGCTTCTTCTCAAGGGAAGCTTCTCCCCTTGGAACACTGCAAACCCTTCCAAGACCAAGTTCCTTCTTCCTGGCCTCTGAAACCAGACTGAGTGCCAATGCTGTGCTTCCACCGGCCTACCCGACCTTCCCTTCAGACCTTGGAGAGATGGACCTGAGGTTGAACCTCAACTCTAGCTCTTATTACTTGCGTGGACTTACTTAAGTGCCCACATGTGTGAAATGCTCACAGTAAGAACATTTGAAGAAGGCGGTAAAGGCTGGAGTTGATATTATGCAAATCACCCTGAAGCAGGTGCTGTTGCATCCTCATTTTGCAGAGGATGCTGCAAGTCACTTCAAGGTCACACAGCTAGTTCCAGGGGGTGTATTCGTTAACCCCGAAGACCTTCAGGGAGTCCCTACTGAACCAGGTGGAGTACTAGGCTTATCTGCCTATCTAGATAAACCTACGGTAGGAGGAGGCAGGCCTGTAATGGGAAACACTAATAGGATGGAGTAGGTTCGAAGCTGTGAGAGAGTCTGAACGAATTGCTGTGGACTCACAGAAAGGGGCCAGCGGCCCCTCCTCAGCTCTTCCTTCTGAGTCCAGGGGCAATTTTAACTTCATTTCAATCATAAAAGACATGTTGGCAGGGTCAGCGAATGAGACTTCAGTGGTGGGACTCCACCAAGGGTGGCTTGTCCTGGACCCTGTGAACTGGACTGTCCCCGATGCCCTCGCGCCCCCTCCAGGGGTGGCCCCAGACCAGAGCAAGCCTAGGCAGCAACCCTCCAGCCCCACCAGAGACAGAGGGCAAGACCCAGACCCAGGGCTCCTACCCTGAAATGCCATCAGCCAGCTGAACTGTCCAGCCCACCCAGGGCACCCCGAGGGCTTTCAGGGGAGGGTGGGATTTATGCTTCTCCCTACCCCCACTGTGTTGAGCTTGTCAACATCTCTCTGGCCACAGGCCCAGAGTGCTCCTGTGGCTCCTAAATGATGGGGCAGGAGCCAGGTCATTAGGCAGGGGAAACTGTCATTAGTGCAGGTGATGCCACCGCTGCACAGACAATGGCAAACAGTCATTAGTGGCTGTGTCACAGGGGTGAGGCAATGCTGGCAGGGTGCAGGGAGCCACTGCTCACATACGTGGGGCTGGAGGAGCACACGCACTCGCACATCACACATTCTCACGCACAGAAGAGAAAGTAGACACACACACATTCATATACTCACAAACAGAAGTGTGAGTAGACACACTCACATACTCACACGGGTGTGAGTAAACACACACTTGCACACAAACACAGCCACACGTGGGACATCAGTGGGCATGGTAGCACCCGTAATGCTCACTTGTTCACACATAGGGTATGAGCAGATATGCTCACACACTCCATGTTCACACACGTTCACATACAGGGTGTGAGTAGGCACATTCACATTTTCACTCACAGGGGCATAAGCAGACGTGCTCACAGGATCACATGTTCACACCTACAGGAGGATGAGGGGACATACTTGCACACTCACATGTGAACACAGGTATGAGGAGGCACTCACACACGTGTTGGCACAGTCACACAGATGTGACTAGACACACTCACACATTCACACACACAGGGCACAAGAGACAGGTGTTCACAAACTTACATATTCAGGGTGTGAGCAGACACTCATGCATGCACATACACCAGGGGCATAAGTGGGCACACTCGTACACACACTCATACAGGGGTGTGAGTAGACACACATTCACACACTTGTATGCTCACACATTCACACACTCACACACAGAGGCTGAACAGACACACTGCCCAAAGAGGCCCACAGGATCTGACACACCCCACACACACACCAGAGGGGTGGGACCCCTGGATCCTCCCACAACCAACCAGACACACAGATATCTCCCCTGCCCTGAGAGAGACAGACACACAGACCACCAGGGGCCCTAGAGCAGAGAGGCTCTCAGACACACACACCCTCCCATCTCACCCACTTCCTGCTTCAGAGGACCAGCCCCCAGGAAAAAGAAACCATGCCAAGTGCAGACGCAGGCAGGCTGTGTGTGCCCTAAGGGTAGAGACCATATCAGTTTTAACACTGTCGCCTCCTCCAAACTCCCAGCCCTAATGGCTAGCACATGCACTGCCTCCCTTGTACTCCCTAAGAAATGGGCTGCCGTAGGCATGTTTCTAAGGACTCCTGAGCCCCCCAGTAGGGGAGAGACAGAACGGACAGGCTGGGATCAGACAAAGAGAGCACCTGAAATCTAGCCTCTGTCCCAGTTTTTAATCTTCTGTCCCACCCTCCTCACCAATAGGCTTTCACGTGTCAAGCTGTGGGGCCTGACTTTCCGTTCAGAAAATGTGGGCAGGGGACAGGAAGACAGACAGCCTAGCGTGGTGGACAGAGCTGAGTCATCAGATGAGTAAGGCAGAAGGGAGCAGACTGGAGGCTGAGTCCCAGGTTCAGACCCTAGCTCTGCATCTAGCTGGGTATATTAGTTTCCTGTTGCTGCTGTAACAAATCACCGTGAACTTAGTGGTTTAAAACAACACAATTTCATTATCTTACAATTTAGAGATCTAAAGTCGAAAATGGGTCTGAATGGGCTGAAATCAAGGTGCCAACAGGGCTGTGCTCCTTCTGAAGGTACTAGAAGATCACTTTCCCACCTTTTCCAGCTTCTAGAAGTCACCTGCCTTCCTTGCCAGCAATAGCCAGTCAAGACTTCACATCACGTCACTCGTCTGCCTCCCTCTTCCATATTTAAAGGACCCTTGTGATTACATCGGGCCCACCCGAATAATTCAGGATCATCTCTCCATCTCAAGACCCTTAACTTAATCACATTAGCAAAGTCCCTTTTGCCATATAAGGTAACATATTCACAGGTTCTGGGGATTAGGACATGGACATTTTGGGGTGTCCATTATTCTGCTCCCCACACGGGGTAACCTTAGACGAGTCATTTAACCTCCCAGAGTCTCAGCATCTTCAACTGGAATCTAGAAATAACTCCCACCACACTGGTGATCACGGGGATTTAGAAAGCCACCTGAACACAGAACACGGCACCTCATACTTGGGCGGCGAGCGAGAAGTGTCCTGGGTTAACAGTACAGCCCTTGCTCTTTTCAGCTTCCTGAGGATAGAGGAGGAACCCCATGTGGCAGGAGAAAGGGGGCTGAGGGACTGCAGAAGGGGTATCTGTGGGCTTGATGGTTGGGGTAAAGACTGGTAGGGGGTGTGCGTGTCTGTGAGGCTCCCTGGATCTGGGAAGCAGTGAGGCCCTGGCATGAGGGGAGCTGTCCACATGCCTATGGTCACACACACCTGCAGTGACCTGGGCTAAGGAAGCAGGGTGGGGCCAGGGCGTGCTGCTCCTGCTTACTCCTATCTTCCTCTCCCTCATCTGCTGCCACATGTTTGCAGGGCCCCAGACTAGGCTGCTATTACCCTGCTAAGTGCAGACTACAGAACGATGACCTAGGAAGATAAACCCTATGTAGAGGAATCACCCTCTGGAAAACATTCATTAGTCCCCAATCTCCCCCAGTGTTGTTTGTCCACTCAGGAGGCAACAATGGCATCGCAGAGAGGAGCTGAGGTCGTCAGATTTTTACTGGCCGGTCCTGCTCCATCCAGAGCCCAGGACGGGGGGCTCTGTCCTGAGCCTGCCCGTCTCCCCATTGGCCCAGCCCTGAGCGCCCTGCTCCCTCTATTCCTCACCTCACCCATCATCACTACCCCTCCCTGACCCATCCCCACCCCAGCTCTTCTCCCATCTCCCAGTCCTTAGCTCCCCCTTGCTTCTCTCAGAATCTCAGAGCTTAACTATGGGCTAAGATTCTAATCGACAGGAGGATGCCCGGGCTGGGGGCTGTGTTTAGAGGCAGGAAATCTGGGTACAAATCCCACACCTCTGCAAAATGGAGGTGCAGGGTGCCTGCTGAGCAGCGTTGGGGAGATGAAATTGGGTCACCTGCGTGAGCGCAGTTTGTAAGCCTGGGTACTAATTTGGGTTATGGAGAACCATGGAAGGACTTCCTCCTGCTTTTGCTCCTAAGACACAGTGGGCAGGGCTGGCCTCAGACTGGCCTTTCACAGGTGGCCGCCTTAGAGACTCCCCACATCTTGCTACATCAGGAGATCCCCAACAGGTGCTGGAGGAAGGAAATAGAAGGATGGGGAGGGAGAAGACATAGCTCCCTGTACAGGGTAGATCCCAATAAATGGGTGCTGAGTGCATAAAGTTCCACCACTGAGCTCCTACTGTATGCCGGCACCATGCTCGGTGCTAGGGATACAAAGATGAACAAACCGTTAGCCACCATAGCTCAAGCTTTTGTTCTCAAGATCCATCCTGAGAGCCTCCTGTGTGCTCTGTATGAGAACCGAGGACCCCTGATGAGTAGGACATCCCTGCGTGTGGGGTAGTCTGCAGGCTGGTGGCTACCACCTGGCTGTGGCTTCACAGGCTGGCCGGCTTGTCAGCTGGCGCAGTGCCCAGCACCACCCTGGGCTGCTGCCATCCTGGCAGGCTCACAGAGGCCAGGCACTGATCGCTTAACAGGGAGCAGAATATGGTTTCGGTCTATTATCAGGGCAGATAAAGGCAGTGGCTGAAGCTCAGGGAGCGGTTTGGGTTTACAAATAAGAATCTCCAGGTGCCCTACCACTCCCCTGTCCTACCTTTGTCAGCCACCCCAGCCTTCCAATCCCTCCTTGTTCCTCTCTGAAAGCAGCCCCAGGGAGGGGACTCCTCCTCAACAGCTGTGTGCAGTGCCAGGCCTGGAAGGATGAGGAGGCTGGAACAAGGGGCAGCTGGCGTGGAGGCAGAGGCTGGTTGGAAAGAGAGTCCCGGAATTCAGAAAGCACTGGACTGGGAAGCAGAGGGGACCTGGAATGTGAGGAGAACATCCAGTTGCCACCCTGCCTCACTTATCCTTGTATTTGCTCCACCGCTCAGCACCCAGGATCAGGAACCCAGGAGAGATGCAGAAAGCATTTCTTGAATGAAGGCACAAATGCCAGGATAGGCCGACTTTTCCAGTGACCAGGATTCCAGGCATGGAAGGACTTGGAGGAGGGAAAACAGGGTCCCCAGACCCGTCTAGTGGGGGAAGGGTAGTGGAGGAAAGAGACCCTGCCTAAGAGAGCCACAGAAACAAGTGCTAAAAAATAGAGGACACACCGTGCATAAATTCAACAGCTATTTCTTGCTCACCTACTATGCACCAGTGGCAATAGACCAGTGATTGAAACAAAGCCCCTGCTATCATGGAGGCTGTGTTTAAGAGCTCTTCCCCTCAAAAGACAAGTGAGGGGGTGCTATTTGGGAAGACTTGCTGAAGGGAGGGAGCAGACAGAGTGGGCAGAGTGGCCCAGGCGAAGGCTCAGAGGCAGACAGGGGGGTGGTATGTGTGGGAGGAAGCAGAAACTCTGAGTGTTTGCCTCAAGGCTGAAAAACGAGGGTTATTGGGAGGAACCTTCTTCGTAGGTTGAACAGCCAGGCACCATGGGTGGAACAGAAAGTGGCGGGAGGCCACCAAGACCCCTATTGCTGGGCCCTGGCATTTCCTCCTGGAGGAGGAAGTAGATGAGAAGATATGGTGTTTCCCAGGGAGCCAAGGGGTCTGTGTTGCCCCTGGTCCTGATTGGAAGGCAGCGAGCCAACAGAGGAAGCAGGGCCCTCCCACCAGTTTCCCTTTGTGCAATTCTTCCTACTCTTCTCCACCCAGAAGCAGGCCTGGCAACTGTGCCAAGGTGCCACTGGCATGGACCCAGCACCCACACAGCCAGGCACAGGCTGGGGTTCCCCGGGTAAGCTGGGCCTACCCTCCGTCTGGACCAGGGAAACCAACCACCATGTGCTCTCTCCATGGGCTGTACATCAAAGGAGACGAGCCTGGGGGGTTATGGATTGGTCCTCGCCCTACCCCAAATGCATACCTGACCAAACCCTAGGCCTAATGGGGTTTCTGGAGCTTGGGGAGGTTTCCTTCTGCTTCTTTGTTTTGCAGGGAGGGCCATCAATAATCTCGCCTACCTCAGGCATTTGGCCATGTCAGGAAGTCATTAGAGTTCCCACCCAATGATGAGCGGGAAGCAAAGGAGCAGGATGCCAGGCCTCGGGGAGTTGACCAGCCGTGGTATGTGTGACACCCTAGGCAGAGAGGCCCAGTGTCAACCATAGGCCCTTCCCAGTCAGCCCAGCTCAGCCAGGTCCTTGTCAGGGGCTCCTTCCAGAGGTGAGAGTGTTTCCCCATCTTTACTTTCCTCCAACCCACCTGTGAGGTCTGTCCACCTACACCATCCAAAGCTCTTCATGTTGTATCGTGCATCACAATGCAGTATAACAAGTGGCTTGTGCAGAAGGGTAGCCTTTTACTCACTCCAGAAGGAAGTGGTCATCAAGCACTTACTATGTGCCAGGCACTGAACACTGAGGCAACAAAAGTGCCACGTAGTCCCTGCACTCACAGAGCTTCATAGAGGAGGCAGGCACAGGTAAACAACCAACAACAAATAATTACAAATTGAGCTGAGTGCTATGAAGGCAGGAAAGTGTAATTAGCCTGTGCTTGCCTCTCCCTGGCCCCAGAGGCCTGCCCTCATTATAGAATACCCACACCTGCCAACTTCCCCAGCACGCTGTTTGGCCAAGGACCTTGGTTCACTGCGCACCTGGCATAGCAAGCGGGTTGACAACAGTTTGAGGAATATTTGATAAACCAAACTGGAAAAAAAAATTTTAATTTAAAAGAAAACATCAGTCATCCAGGTGGCTCATACAACCGAATTTTACAAACCACTGAGGCCCAGAGAGTCCTAGCATTTGACCCCAAACCACACAGCTGGTGAGTGGCAGAGCGCAGACCAGGAACCAGGTCTTCTGTCTCCAGGTCCAGACCTCTGCCACGGCCCCCTGCTGCCTCCCTCATCTATCTTGAACCACTTGACCACCTCCAGGAATCGACAGCCTCCTGGCTCATCTCAGACGCCTTCCTTGCAGATCGGCACTGTCCCGCAGAATTGCACGTAATGATGAAAATATTCCATGTCTGCGCTGTCCAACACAGACACAGGGCATCACTCAGCAGGTTTGGGGAAATGGGGCCAGTTTGGTGAGGTTAGAAATTGGCAGGGGGTGTGGAGAGAAGGGAGGTATAGAGGAGATGAGACACAGAAGAAGAAGGGCAACGGTTGCAAAGGATCTTGTTTGATGTTCCAAGGAATCTTTTAGACCAGGGATCGGCAAACCGCAGCTGGCGAGCCACATGTGGCTCTTTGGGTACGTTCCGTCTCAAAAGTTCGCCGACCCCTGAAAGAGCCAATCCTGTCCTTCACAACAATTTAAAAATTATTCGAGAGCCATCAATATATTGGGTTGTCAGAAAAGTCATGACGTATTTTTTTCTATGTTTTTCATTGCAAAAATGTATCATGACTTTTCCAACAACCCAATATTTTTATATAACCACCATTATGTGAATAATATCCTTTAAAATTTTTATAAATGAAACTATGATAGTTTTATCTTCATTTTCAATTTTACTTCAGAGCCAGAGTTCGCGAGCCGCAGTTTGCTGACCCCCGGCAGCTCTTCCATCTCAAACATTTGCAGACCCCTGGCAAGGAATCTTCTAGACTATCTCTTAATCCAAGGGGAGCCGCTGAAGGACTTTATGCAAAGTAATGAAATGCCTTGATTGCCGCCTTCCTGGGGCCCCAAAGCGATCACTGCTCCTCTGAGCTCCGTAGCACCTCTGACACTCCAGTAACACTGGCTGTCATCATCGTCACAGTCCCACACAAACAGTTTCTCACCCCCACAGCTCTTATCTTAGCCTGAAACACCTTTCCCTTCCCCTCCTGGTCAACGCTTCCTCTTCCTTCAAGCCTTTGCTCACTGACCCCACCGGGAAGGCATCCTAGACACCCACCCTCACCTGAGTAAGTGCCTCTCCCATGGCTCCATAGCCTCCCTGGCATGTGGAAGAGGCTTAATAGATACTGTTTTAATTTCCCCATCCTTGCTGTTAGTCCCCCCTCTCTTGGCCCTTGCCCATGCCAAATCTACTTTCAGCTCCCCAGTCCCCAAATCTGGAGCCCTCGGAAATTCTTTCCACATAGCCACGGGTTGCTCCAAGGTCCTCCACCCATGGCCTAGGCTTGCGTATCCTCAGAACTTAGCTCCTGGGCAGGGCCTCCCTTCTGCCACCTCAGGACAGGCCTGCTCAAAGGGACGGCCCAAAGAAAGGAGGCCCGAGTTTCCAGCTTCATCGGGGAGAGGGCCCTGATCCAGTGAGCACAGCTGTGGACAAGCATTTAGGAACGAGGAGAGATCAACAGGAGCCTGAGCAGGCTCATCTGGGAAGGCTTCCTGGAGGTGTGGCTTGGCCTTCCCATCATGCCCTCGAGTGACGCTAGATTCTCTCTTGCCCAGAGAGTCCCTGCCTATCTCCTCAAGAGTCACATCCTTCCCCAGAGCCCCAGCCAGGATGGGATGTTCTCACTGGAACATTCATCCAACAACTATGCATTACTATCCTGCGTTATCCTAGGCCTGCCGGCTCTACAGGCCAGGCTTTGGGCCAAATAGGGGAGCATGGCACAGAAGAGATAATGAAACTGTGACACAGGGATGCCATTCCCATAAGGCCATCCAGTCTGGCTGCGGGAGCCTACTCAGACGCCTCTCTGCCCCAGGGCTAAGAGAGAGGAGCACTCTTGAGTGGGCAGGATACACTGAGAGGGACAGGGAGGCAGGGAGGCAAGCGAGAAGAGGTGGGTGAAAATGAGAGGGAGACAGATCAGAGGTTGGGAGGGAGTGATGTGGAGAGAGAAACGCAAGGCAGGAGGAAGCAGAGGACATGAGAAGAGACCCCCTTGCTTCTTTGAGGACCAATTTCAGGAGGCTTCTGGGCAGCCCAGCCCAAACCGCCCCCGTTTCTTACCTCCTACTAGCCTCTCCTCTGCCTTTTTTCTGCCTCCTAAATGATCAGGATGGCATTCTGTCACCAGTTACAGGGAACCAGAGGCAAAGGAGGGAGACTTGAGGTGGAGGGAGAGAAACTGAGATTTCTGTCCCTGGCGTGTAAGGACTAACCAGGACATGCCTCGAGAGTCACAGAGGGGTATAAGATGCTGGTCTGCATCTGAAGTCACCCAAGCTCACGCCCCACTGGAAGCCCCAAGCAGGTTTGTTTGTGAGTGTACCCAGGAGGTGTTTGGAGACTGCCCACATACCCCAATATCCCCAGAGAGACTGAAAATTTCAACCACCCTCCATCTTCCCGTGCCGAACCCTGCCCAGGCTCCCTGGGGGGCCTCAGCCTCTAGATGGTCCAGCCCCTGTATCAAGGCCAGGAGAGGGTCGTGTCAGGTCTTCCATGAGGGTAGAAAGGCAGGAGCCTGGACAGCTGACCCCCAAGGATACCAGCACACGGGTGGAGGGAGGCGTGGGTGGAGCTAGGGGAGGGGAGGAGAAGAGAGGGGGTGAGGCTGGGTTCTTCCATGGAGCTGTGCTTGTTTGGGGCTTTGGCCGCTCTTCCTGTTTGGCAGCCAGAGCTGTGACAGCCAAAGACATCTCTCTGACTGCACCCAAGAGAGACTGCCGGGCCAGAGAGGAAGCAGCAGGCGGGACCCACATCCCACCCCCGGCCAGAGCTCCAGGGAGCATGCCCTCCATGTCTCCAAGAGGCCAGGCCACCCCTAAGGAAGGCTTCCCAGTGCATGGGCCCCAGGGGCAGCCCTGCAATGCCAGCCTTGAAGTCAGGGAGTCAGCAATATCTCAAGGGGCTGACAGAGGTCAGTGGGAGTCAGCAAGAAACAACAAGCATAAGTTATGCAGAGGCACTTTGGAGAATTGGGCATCCAGCTTAACGAAAATTAGGAGGTGGAACTGAGCCCTGGACAGTCGGAAGAGAGCTTCCTTTTCTCTCCACTGCCCTTTCCAGGGGTCACCAGGCTCAGAGGCTAAGATAAGAAGAAAGGCTCACAGCTCCAACCATCTAGGTTCAAACCCATCACTGATAAATTGCATGACCTTAGACAGGCACTGAACCCCTCTGAGCTTCAGTTTCTTTCTCTGTAAATAGAGGCTGATGAGAATTAGAGCATCTGCCTCAAATGGCAGTTGTCATAAGGATTAAGGGAGCTAATTTGTGTAAAGCGTTTAGAACATACCTGACGTGCCGGCTGTTATTTTGTCACCGGCAAGGCCCACATGTCTTTGCCTGCCCTCCTCTTCCCCACAGAGTACACAGAGGTAGCTGGGGGGAAGGCAGGGTGCTGAATTTGGCCACATGTCATTCAGATACCAGGTCAGGGGAGCTGGGGTAGGCCATGCAAGCGGGTGCCAAATGGCAGAGGGGGCAGCACATGTCAGAAGTGGAGACAAACACCATTGCAGTGACCCGGTCACCCAGAAGTCCCTCGCCAGTCTACCCCCAGCATCAGAGCCTGGGATCCAGCTTCAGGATAGACTCGTGGCTTCGGTACGGATTCCTGTGCCCAAGTGAGCCAGAAATACCCACTGTGTGGGGTAAGAGGTCTTGCCTGGGAGGCAGGAGGCCTGGAATGGGCAATGTAACCCCAGACGTGGCTCCGGCCTCCAGCCTGTCTCTTCCTCCAGCCCCAGAAGGGGCTAAGATCTCTTCCACCCCTGATTATCTGAGTCTGTCTCAGACACTCTCCTCTCCCTGCTGTAACGCCACCACCCAGGGCAGTTCCAAGGAGGACACACAGAGTCAGACAGCCAGGATGAGAATATCCAGGGCCATGAGGCCAGCGAGGAAGGAAGAGGCAGACCCAGGAGAGCTGGCAGCTCCCTGGAGGTGGAATAGTGGGGCCTTCTGAACTTCAAGACGGTGAGAGGGGGTGCCCTGAGTGAGCTGAGCCTTCTGCTGCCCCTCCCAGGCTCTGTGGGAGCAAATTGGTGTCTTTCTATTTCTGCTTCATATTGAAGATGAAACAGGGGATGAAGATGGAGAAGGGAGAAAGGAGGAATGGGAAAAAGAGAGAGGGGGGAGGCAGGGGCACATTCCCATAGCCCTTGAGGCAGGGCTACATTTGGTCATGGCCATGTTCGCCACCAGCCTCAGCTCCCAGAAGGCAGGCACTGGTCTTAGCAACCATTGCCTGAGGGATTTTTGCTGGCCTTCCACTAAGTTCTCTGCACTCACCGCCTTCTGGGGAGTTGGTAATTTCATCCCCATTTTACACAGGAGGACAGAAGTCAAGTAACTTATCCAAGGTCACACCAGTGGTGAGCAGCCATGCTGAGTCTTAAACCCATGTCTTGCCCAAAAGCCAAGGGCTCTTGGACTTGACCACCTATTTCCACTCCAGCCTCTGAGACAGTGGAATACACATAGTAGGTGCTCAATAAATGGTAGATGGAAGGAAGGAAGGAGAGAGGGGAAACGAAAGGAAGAAGAGAAGATAAGTCAGGGATACTCTTGGACAGCTGGGAAATAATAAAGGTGCTGTTTTCCAATGCCAGGCTGGCACTGCGCCCAGGCCGACAGCTCCACACTCGAGGAGCTCAGGGCTGGCGCTTGCCTCATCTTTTCCAGAAGTATGTGAGTCCAACTACGTCAGCCTTCAGGTATGCAGTGAGGTCTGCGGCGAGCGGCAAGCTCTCCTCTGTCTCCTCTTTTTCTTTGTTGAATAGCCCTTCCTTTTGCTGTGCCCCCGCCCCTAGCCAGCCAGCCAACCCAGCCTTGCTCCCCTCCCTGGAGCCAGACCCAGCTGGATTGGGGGGGCCTGTGAACAGCCCCCTCAGCAAGGCAGATCCCCAGCCCTGGGAGGAGATGGGTGCGTGGTGCTGGGGGAGGAGCACGAGGGCCACATCATCTAACAGGTTGGTCAGGCTGGGAGGAGTCCCGCCCTCCTGGAGCTAATGAGCACTGTACGACAGGTGTTTGCTCCTCAGTCCCCAGCTTGCCCTGCCTGTGACTAGAGCCAGCTGCCCTCGCCACCCCACGAAGGCTCCCTCGCTCATCTCTGCGCCCTCCCTGTTCCCAAGGCCCGGGGGCCCAAGATGGCCTGCCGCTCCTGCGTAGTTGGCTTCAGCAGCCTTAGCAGCTGTGAGGTGACCCCTGCAGGCGGCCCCCGGCCTGGGACCTTGAAATGGGACAGCTGCGGGGCCCCTCGGTCAGGCTTCAGCTCCTGCAGCCTCACAGGCTGCCGGCCAACTGGCACCATTCCCAAAGTGACGGTGAACCCCAGCCTGCTGGTGCCCCTAGACTTCAAGTTGGACCCAGCTATCCAGCAGCAGAAGAACCAGGAAAAGGAGGAGATGAAGGTCCTCAATGATAAATTTGCCTCCCTGATTGGCAAGGTAAGCAGAAGTGGGAGGGGGGCTCCAGAAAACTAAGGGCTATCAAGCGGGAAGTGGGGGGAGGAGGGTGCAGGCGGCTGAATTCTGTATTTCCTGAGCATCATGCCCCACCCCTGCCCCCAGCCAATGGGGATCTGGCATTGCTAACTCCAAAGGCATGGGGGGAGAAAGGGACCCTAGGATGGCCTATGAGGGATGACTGGATAATATGTGCTGTGTGGCCTGGAGCCAACCCCCTCCCACAGGCATGGACTAGGGAGGAGCTCTGAGTGTGGCCAAGAGAAGGCCCCGTCGTTGGAATGGCTGATGAGGGCATGGTCTATAGTCCTAGTCCTGT
Organism: Hipposideros armiger; assembly: GCF_001890085.2. Lineage (NCBI taxonomy): Eukaryota > Metazoa > Chordata > Mammalia > Chiroptera > Hipposideridae > Hipposideros > Hipposideros armiger. Next base: position 1,038,677 of record NW_017731919.1, on the reverse strand, counting down.
CCTGGCCTCTGGCCCTGTTCAGCTTTCGGTAGTCAGGAGCACCAGCAGGGCCCAGGCGGCTTGTGGGGCATCTGGAAGGAAGGAGACTTCCGAGTGAAGGTGAACTATGGCATGTCAAGAGACAGGAACGCAGGGGATAGATGCTACGAGTCAGAAACAGGCAGCCAGCCAGGCACCCACCTAAGTAGAAGGAGTGAGTCCCCCGCACCCTGGCTTCCTAGACCCACTGCCATGGCCAGCATGCTTGTCTGGGCGCTCGTGTCTACCTCTGCCCCAGGGCAAGGGCTTCAAGAGCTCTGAGAAAGTCCTGTCTACTTCCCAAACCTGCTCCTCATTCACTTCCTTCAAAAAACATTTCCTGACCAGCCCTCTCCACTCAGCTCCCTCCCGCCCTGCCCATGAATAAGAGTCACACAGTAGGAAGAGCTGCTGTTAGTTAATTGCTTAGTATGGGCCAGGCACTGTGCTGGGTTCTTACGTATTTCTCTATTTCCCTTAGCAACCTTAGGAAAGAAGTCATTTTATGCCCATTTTACAGATGATGAAAAGTCAACCTTCTTGCCCTGACCCCCAGTAAACCAGAGCCCCATCCCTTGGCCCTGGTTCAGTCCTTGTCTGTACCTTGCTCTCCCCACTTCTGTATTCCTCTGTACATTGCTGGTGTCCCCGTGAGGTGGGTGCTCCTAGAGAGGGCAGAGGGAAGAAAATAACACATTTTGAGCATCTGCTTGTGTCTGGCTCTCTGCGGGAACTTTGCAGATGTATGTTATTTAGCCCACACAGCAACACCACGCAGTGGCTAGTTCCCCTACCGTGCACATGAGGAGAAGGATGTACCATGCACTGTACATACAGAAGTTAAGTGCCTGGACCAAGGTCACACAACCAGCTTGCCCACAGGCTGGATTTGAACTCAGGTCTGTGGGATACAAAGCCAGTCGTCTCTGAGATGGGAACCATTTCTTCCCCCCATTCATGTGCCCAGACCAGCATTCCTGCACCCACACCTGGAGTGCCCGTATAGGGGGTGTGGAGGGGAAGTGACAACTGGAGGACATCCATCCACTGAGGTGGAACGTCCCCTCCCCCAGCCCTTGTCAGCTGCAAAGCCCTGTACTGCTGGGCTGTTGACCCTAGGAGATGAGCCCACTGCCCCGGGGAGGCAGGTCCCTACAGAGCCACCTCCTCTCCAAACCTGGATTAATCCCTTAAAAGGAATGCTTCATGAGCTATGTAATTTGGCTCAGATGGATGGCTTTTCTCCCTGAACACCAGGGCTGATATGACCCTGTGCCTCTGCCATGGGGACAGGTGGGTGTATAGGCACAGGTTGGGGGCCCGAGGGGTAAGGATTCTGTGCCCAGGGGCCAGGGCGATGCCCTCTAAGGTCTTCAGCAGAACTGAAGCCTCCCAACCCTCAAGCCTGGGCCTTGAGACCCATGCTCTTCAGGGTGGATGCGGGGATCTGTGGATACCAGCCTCTTGGGGGCCCTGATCGCTAGGGCTCTGCCCAAGGAGTCCCAGCTAACCCACCAACTCTACGGAAAAGGTCTGTTAGCTCATGTCCCTCGCTGTCTCCTTGTAAAGGACACAAGGGCCTGAGTAGATGCAGGCAGTGGTTAAGAGTATGAAACCTGGAGCTTCCTGGGTAGGGGTGCAGCACAGGGCTTGAAAGAGATATATGGGCCCAGGGATGAGATGCATAAGCAGTGCAGGGGGTGGGGGGCCTCTTGGCAAAGAGAAGGGACAGGCAGGCGCAGTCCAGCTCCGCATCCCCTTCTGGCCCTCTAGGACGTGGAGAAAAATCAGAGCACAGTGGAGGAGGAAGGCGGGGAGGGGGAGAGGAGGGGAGTCGCAGGGGAGACCACCAACTTGTTGAGAAGTGCTGGAACAGGATTGGTTCTCCCACCTGCAGGCTGTGTTTCCTGGGGCAAGCCACTCACCTTCTCTGCGCTTCACTTCCCCTTCTGCTCCGAGGGTAGCCATGAGCTCATGGCAGTGGAAGGACTGGTACGTCAGCAGCCGTGAGAGGAGTGAGGATGAGCAGACGCAGCAGCGGGAGAGGAAGTTGAGAGAGGCAGGGGGAGGGCAATGTGGACACCCAGCAGCGGCTGCTGGCTGGGTCCTCTCACCTTCACATTGCAGACAACAGAATGGAGGTGGGACAAGAGGAAGGGCTGTCAGCAGTCAGCCCGAGCGGGCCGTAGAGAGGGAAGCAAGACGGGTGGTGAAATGCCTGGAGACAGAAATGGGTACAACATCTTCCCCTAGACCTATGTGGCCTCTAGAAGTCACTGGAGCCATCCCCCTGCCGGCATGCAGGAAGGTGCAAACCAGCCCTTCCCGACAAGGGGACCCTGAAGCTCCCTGGACAAAGCCAACCTCTCGATTTGACATCCGTCCCCCTCACCTGAGGAATAGGCCCTGCGTGCCTCAGGGACACCACCCTGTAAGCGCACCTGCCTGGACTGGGCCCATAGGTTGGGGACCTGGGCTGCTCAGTTCCCTACAAAAAGCACATCTATCCCACCCTGGTCTTGGTGGCTCAGTAGTACCATGGAGTTGAGTCACAGTGAGTTCTGCACTTCTGGGCCTCAGTTTCCTCATCTGTACAATGGAAGGCCGGTAGACCAGAGGTTTGCTCTCTGAGGCCCCTCCTAGGTCTACCACCACGTGATCTAAGGGCAGGGGGCGGTCAGCCGGAATGGGGAAGAAGCAGCATGAGAGGTGACGGCTCAGCAGCCTTGGCAGGTTGGTGGCAATTAACCTGGCACCTCCCTAGGCTTTTGTTTCGAGAGGGAGGAGGCTTTCTGCAGGGAAAGTCCTGGGTTGGGGTTCAGTTCCATACCCACCCACTGAGATAACAGGCAGCTCCCCCAAGGGCAGCAGAGGGAAGGGGCTGCCCAGATGTGCCCCAATCAAAATGCCCTCTGGCTGGACTGGCTGGCCAAATGCACCCCATCTCCCAGCAGGCGAGTGCTACAGCAGAGGGTGTTGCGGTTAGACGATGGGAAGGACTTCCTGGTGTAAAAGGCGTTTTTGTTGCTTATGGGTGGAGGAAGCAGCCTCACATCTCTCCTCTCACCCCACCCTCAGTGTAAACACAGGCTCCTGCTTGTCAAAATGGAGGAAAGGTGGGGCGAGCAGATACCTCCCCCCATGAGCCCTCTCTCACACACACAAGTAAGACAGAAACCCTCTTGCCTTCCATCCCTACGGAACCTGTTTGGCTGTGACTACAGCTGACTGTAGGGTTAGGTCAACCTCAAGCAGAACTTACGAGGACGAATGGGAGTTGAGCAGAGGAATGACAGCCCACACAGGCCATCGCCCAATATTCTTGCTGATGTTGTCACTGCGAATGTCAAGGGGGACTTCCCAAGGGCATCAGAGTGGGGCAGAGAGAGAGGAGGGCCCACGTGGCATCCAAATTCGGAAGGAACAGGGAGCCATGAAGGTCTAGAGGAGGCAGCTGCCATCAGATGGGCCCACATGGGAAATTTGGCTAAAAGTTGCTGTGTGACAATGGACACGTCACTTGACTGCCCTGGGGCCCCTGTCCTCCTCTGTAAATGAAGGGTACAGATCAGCTAATCCAAAAGGCTGCTGGCTGTGATTCTGGTTCTTTCAGACTATGATTTGGGGAGCTGGTGCCAGCCATGGGCAGGAGGAGGCCCCGCTACTTGTCTGTGGTCACAGGGAACATCACAGCATCCTCATGACAACAGCCCACACTGTCCAGAAGCCAGGCCCCAGCCATCCCTCCTGCCCTGGGTAGCAAGGGGTTAGGGACCGAGGGGAGCAGATGGCTCTCCGTCTGACAGGGAAGGTGGTAGGTCAGGACAAGTGAGGAGCAGATAAACGGAGCGCCTCATACTGGAGGGAAGCGGGGAGGCTTCCTGTGGGAGGGGAACTGGGGCACATCCGGAGAGGGACGGGGGTGGTGGAAAGGGTCATGTTCAAGAAAGGCTGGAGCCTGGAGAAGACAGGCAGGGTGGGGAAGAGGCTAGGGGAGCCCCAGGCTGGCTGGGCTGGACTGGGTGGAGGGAAGGAGAGGACTTCAGAGGGACCCTGACAGCCTGCGGGTGGCTGGGATGTGAACTAAGGGCCTTGGGAGACCAGGTCGCAGTCTGAGCAGGAGAGCATGAAGGAGGCAGCGTTTGAGGGGAGCAGCTGAGCCCAGAGCCTCCCAGGCAGTATCTTCAAGGCAAAACTGGCCCTAACTAGAGGCAGAAGCCAGCCGAGAAGGGCAGGTGGATTTCAGGGCCCACAGTGACCCCAGTAGCAGCAGACGGGGGCATATGTTGCAATGGTTAAAAGATTCTAAATCCAAACTAACTCATCTGTAAAGCGTAGCTGATAACCATGCCCACCCCATGGGGTTGTTGTGGGGATTTAATGAGTTAAAGATGTCAAGCATGAGGACGGTCCTGATACCCAGTAGGGGCCATGTGAGCATTTGCTATTATTACTACTCCAAAGCACATCCAGGCTCTGCTCGCAACAGCTCTCAGAGGTGGGCAGGGCAGGTGATATCACCCCCATCTTCTAACTGGGGAAACTGAGGATTGGAGAGGCTACAAGTTCACGGTTGCTGGGAGGAACAGCATTTAAGTACTAACCAGGCCCTACCCTGCTGAGTTTCCAAGGCAAGATGAGACCAGGCTTGTCAAAGGGGGGTGGGGGGGGGTGGCAGATGAGCCTCTGACACCTCAGGTTCCCTGGGGTCTCCCACCCAAGCCCCAGGCGGGCACTGAGCGGCCTGTCACATTCACACCCTAGTTCCCCCTTCCCTCATCTGGCTGGCCCTGCTCCTCCCCTAGGAAACCTTTGCTAATTGGCTCCACCTCTCTCCGATTCCCTCCTTATCGCACCATCTTCAGTTTGAAGGATCAGTAATTGGAGATGGCCTCTGAAGGCGCTGAGTGAGGGTGGAAAGCAGATGAGCTGCCACTTCCCAGGGAAGCCCCTGTGGGGGCCCGATGGCTACCCCGGGGCCTCCGCGCCCAACCAGTCCACACCTGGGCCCCTCACCGAAGCCTTCCTGCTCTCCCAGGTGCAGGCCCTGGAGCAGAGGAACCAGCTGCTGGAGACCCGCTGGAGCTTTCTGCAGGGCCAGGGCTCGACTGCCTTTGACCTCGGGCACGTCTATGAGAAGTATCAGGACCGGCTGCAGGAGGAACTGCGCAAAGTGAGCCAGGAGCGGGGACAGCTGGAATCCAACTTGCTGCAGGTGCTGGAGAAGGTTGAGGAGTTTCGGATCAGGTAGGGTGCGCGCCCTACAGGGGCTGTGGGCAGGGACTGCAGGTAGAGGCCAACCTGCACTCAGGGGCAAGGTCCGGGGCACTCCAGCCAGAAAAAGAGGAAACCTCTTTAAGGAACATTTCTTAACTCCAGACATATTGATTGAGGACCTACTATGTGCCCGGCAGTATTCTAAATATTGGGGGGATATGGCAGTGAATCCGTAGCTCCCCCACCCCCAAATAGTGACTCTTCCAACGAAGTCAGCCTTGTGCTGTCTGACAGCTAAGCCCTGTGCTTGCTTGGCCCCTGGGCACCATCACAGCCGCCATCCCCTATCCCCTCCTCTTGTGCCACATGTCCCACTGGCAATGGGAAATTATGTCACCACCTAGAGTAACAGATAGGCTCCCGCTTTGGCTATGGCTTGGGGTTTCAATCTCGATTGGGCGAGAAGGAGAAGGGGAAGGGTTAGGCAAAGGACAGAGCAGTGGGTTTTGTTAGACTAAAGCAATCCCCTTTGGAACTGCGTGCTGACCTCAGTGGTCAACTTGGGATCCAGAGAGATGAAGGGCACACAGCCCCAGCCTGCAAGATGCTTTTGCAGCTTAGCGGGGCAGACCGACAGGAACAAGCTGGCAGGCAGTACCGCCCGGTGGTTAAGGGCCCAGGCTTGCGCATAGACTGCTAGGGATGTACTCCCTGCCCCCATCTCTCCCTAGCTTTGTGACCTCGGTTAAGTTGTTTAACATGCAAACTTGAGTTTCCTCCCGTGTGGAGTGGGAAGGATGATGGCTAATACCAACTAAAGCTGGTGTGAGGAGGAAGTGAAGAGTTTGGTATGGCTATAAATGACCACTCTTCTGTCCCCTAGAAAGCCAAAGTGCTCAGCACACAGTGGGGTCTCTGACGCAGGTTTGCTGAACTGAATTGGTCAGTCTAGAAAGGCACACCAAGCACTTGGCTGGCTCACAGGAGAGGCAACCCTCTCTAACCAGACAGTGGCCAGGGCTTCAAGCACAAGAAGGCTGGGCAGAGCAGTGAGGCTGTACCTCCTCCTCGGGTCTGGTCTCCTTGCGAGGAGGCCCCCAGCCACGGTGACGGGAGGACAGGGTGTGGCTGAACCCCACTCCTTCTCCAGGGCTTGAGCTCTGCCCCAAGCCCTGCTGACCTGAAGTGAGGCTTGTTGTCTCCAGAGCAGCTAGGCAGGCAGGGCTGGAGGAGTAGGGGGCAGCCTGTCAGGTGTCCAGGGACCTGGGCTGGGGCTCAGTTTGCCCACTGCCTCTGCATGTCCTCCCCTACTCAGGCCACACTCAGAGGGAATGGTCACACAGGAAATTCTCCCCACTCTGGGGCCTCAGTTTCCTTATCTGTGGATCTGGCTGGAACTTTCCATCCAACAGGCATGATTTGCAGCCCCGACCTGGTCTCTTCCTCATGGCTGGGCCGGTCCCTGGCCTGGGGCCACCTCTCCCCCAGCCCTGCCCTTCCAGGTCCTAGGGAAACACATAGGGAATCTGAGTGCCCATTCTGGATTGCGATGAGTGAAATTATGTTGGTACACCGAATCTGTGACTCATTTCACTGATATCTCGTAAGTCTTTGGCCCTCAAAGGATCAGCAAATGACAGAGCTATATTGAGGCCTCAGATCATCCTTTTATGGAGAAGGAAACACGGGCCCCGAGAAGGCAGGTACTTGCCCTCAGTCACACAGCGGGGCGTGCTAGATCCCATCCCTAACCTCAGCCATCCACCGTGAGAGGCTGCTCCTGTGAGCCCAGCCAGATCACATCTGTGGAGATAGTTTGTAACTGGAAGTTCTATACAAACATTACTTCTTGTTCTAATCTGTCTCAGCCCCCTCATTTGGCCTGCTGCCTCGTTTCCATCTACTGCCCGACATTACTATTTAGGTGTAGAGTCTGTCTTCCCCTGTCTGGGTAGGGAACCCACCTGAGTTGGGGGAAGCAAGGCTGAAGGGCTTTTGGGGTCTGCAGGCCATAGCTGGGGAAGCTACAGCCTGGGCTGTGCAGAGCCTGGGCAGAGCAGAGGGGCCCCCAGGAGCCAGGAGACGCCAGGCCAAGCCCTGACAGGGAGGGGTGTGCCCTGCCTCTACCAGGCTGATGAGATCAGCTTCACTCCTAGAAATAAACAAGTTAGGGGGGAGGGGGGTGCGGGTGTGACAAGCTGAAAAGGGCTGAGAACGGGTTTGGGAGCTGGTGGCTGGCAGACTGACAGACGACTGGGGGTGAAGTAGGGAGATAGTATCACCTAAGCCTCTATAGGGATGGAGACTTTTCAAAGCTTTGATGTAACCCGGGACCCCAAGGATCAGTTAGCTGACTCTTCTATTTACTAAGAACGAAGCAAAAGCCCAGCTAGGGGGAACTGCTTGCCCAATGCCACAAAGCAAGCGACTCAGGAATGCTGCATACAGTTGTACAAGGTGTTCACTGCACAAGAGCATCTGGTTGAGGGGGTGAACTAGGGCTGAAATCCAGTGGAGTCAATGAGAAGGGAGGAGGGAAGGCTGCACAAAAGGATGGGAAAGGCAGTGAGGAGTAAGGAGGAGTTTGGCACCTCAAAGGACCTCCCCACTGGACAGATCTCCCCAAGGTCCTGCCCCCAGGCAGGCAGCCCTCAGCTATCCAGAGGGGAGAGGAGAAGGACAGAGGTTTTGACCACAGGGCTTGTTTGGGGAGGGCCAGTCAAAAAGGGGCTTCTCAGGTTGGGGATCCCCAGGCCCCTATACCCAGGACAAGAAATTCTTTGGAAGCCCCCAGATTCCAGAGGGAAGCCTGTTCAAGTCAGCCTAGCCATGAGGATTTGTGAAGGATGTGCAGAGAACCACTCACTCTCTCTCTCTCTGCAATTAGGCTTCCCATAGTTTTCTCTGAAAATGCTAGAGGCCAGCTGAGGGCCTGGGCCTGGTGTTGAGAGAACAGAACTCAGGTACTAATAGCAGCAATAGGTTTAGTAGGTGCCACGCACTGTTGTAAGCACTTCATGTATTAACTTATTTCATCTCACTGTTATCCCTATTATCAAAACTGAGGCACACACATGTAGCTTATCCAAGATCATATAGCTGATTAGCAAAGAAGCAGGATTAGAGGCAACTAGCCTGGCTCTGGAGCCCCATGCGTAACCAGCACACCACATGGGCCTCTAAGCCCTTCTCTGAGCCTCCATTTCCTCATCTGTGAACTGGGACCAACAGGACCTCCCTCACTGGGGGCTCTGAAGGTCACAGGAGAGGGTGCAGATAAAGCTTCATGGGCATTTTGTTCGCCCTGACAGGTCCCCAATCTGCAGAACAGCCTCTTTGGCCCACCCCTTGGCCCCACTCTTGTGACCTGAACCATCACAGACCCTCACAGACTCTTGGAAGCCAAGGCAGTGTGGCCAGGGAGAGTGTGCACACTCAGCACACTGTGTTTCAAAGGCCCAAGTGCCTTGCAGACACTCGCTCCCCTGGGTCTGCTCCCCTCAGCTCCTCAGATAGGCTAGTGGAAAAGAAGGCCTGAGGGGTGGCAGGTCCAGCCAGCTGATGTGGGCGGTGGGTGACGCTGCCCCTGCTGAGAGGTCAGGGACTGGGGCAAGCAGGCGGCTGTAATTAGAGCCGCCAGTGATTCAGGCATTCCCTAGAGAGGAGGGAAGAAAACAGGAAGCCGCAGAATCCCCACATCCACTGGGGCCGGCAGGGCTGAGGCAGGGAAGTCTGCGTCTGGCTGACACCCACCCTGGGGGTGCGGGTGGGAGGCCGAGACTGAAGTCTTGACTAGAGGAAGGTCCAGGATCCAGGAATCCCCTCTTCCCATCCAACAGTGTCCTTGCTCCAAATACGAGAGGACTTAAGGAGGAAGCAATTCTGAGAAGAGAGGGGACCCACCTTCGTTGAGTGCTGACTGTACACATCTGTCTGCATCAGGGTGGACTTCATCGGGCACCACGAGCACATGCACACACACATACATGCAGGCACACATACCCCTTATAGACAAAAGAGTAAAGGAAGGAGGGGTGGAGTTACCTGCCCAAAACTACACTGGGGGTCCATCTGACTGTTAAGTCCACGCTCTTCCTGTCCTCCCTCTGGAGGGAACATGACAGAATGATGTCCTACCATCTAGTCGAGGAGAGAAGGGTGGGGCTGTGGGGCAGGTGAGGTGGGAGAGGGTGCAGGGTGAGCAGGATACTTGGCGCAGACTTGACCAAAAGCACAGCTTATTTGAAACTTGAGACTCATAGGGAACAAAATGTCAGGGTGAAAAGGTTGCACAATCAGGAGAGGCTTCCTGGAAGAGGTGAATGAGGAGCACAGCCTGGGAGGGGACAGGTGCCACAAGGAGAGGACTGGCTGATAGTCAGTGCCTGTTTTCCCAGAGTCCACACTAGGGTATCATGTGGGAGAGGGGATATGTCCTAGAAGACCAGGGGCTCCATCCACCTGAAGGAAAAGCCACTTGTTTCTAATTGGCTCAAGGCACCAAATGAGACAGCAGTGGCCCTAAGCCCCACCCGAGGAGGGTTAACCAAACCCTAAGCTCCCATCACATCCAGCTAAGCAGGCTCACTCTTTCTGTTTCTCTTTCTGTGTCTGTCCCCCTCCCTCTCCCGCTCCTTACCTCCCAGGTATGAAGATGAGATTTCCAAGCGCACAGACATGGAGTTTACCTTCGTCCAGCTAAAGAAGGTAGCCTGCCCAGCCTGCCCCAGGGGCTCCTTCCTCGTGGACCTTCCGCCCGCTTTCCCTCAGGACCCCCAAGCAAAGCCGTCCGAGGCTTGAGTCCCAGGACCACAGACAGACAGGCAGATACCTGTCCCCACCCTGCTCATCCTCCCCGGCTCTGAGCCAAGTCTCCTCTGGAAATCACCCCCATCTCACCCAGGAAGCAAAGCCCCCCACCACCCCACTCCTGCCCTGTAACCCCTCGACCCCCTGTCCCATCACTCACCACTGCTCCCACCCCCAGGACCTGGACGCAGAGTGTCTTCGTCGGACCGAACTGGAGACCAAGTTAAAAGGCCTGAAGAGCTTTGTGGAGCTAATGAAAACCATCTACGAGCAGGTAAGACAGAGCCAGTGTCCTGCTGAGCCAAGAGCTGCCAGGTCCATGGCTAAGGGGTGCAGGAGACGGAAGGGCATCCAGTGGGGCATGGAACCATCACAGTCACTCACTATTTCTGGCCACAGTTGTAACGCTTTCCTAAACCCCTTCTGCACTGCTATCAATAGTCTGACACTTCCCTTCACCACTCATTTCATGGCGCATGGGCAGGTTCCCAAAGGGCCACTCTCAGCCATTCTTATTGAACGAATCTATCCCTGTAGACTAAATCGCAGGCACCCACGGCTCCTGCTCTGATAGTCACGCACTTCACCCTTCCCTGTTTGGGGCCAAGGCAGGAAAGATCTGTAGTCGGATTCTTTGGTTTCCAGACAATACTAGCTTCTGCCAAACAAAAATGACCCAGTAAATACAAGACAGAGGAATCTCCACACACATTCTCATCTGTCCCTAAGTCCTCAGCTGGAAGCAATGGCCCAACAAGGCCTAGCGCACAGCACTGTGCAGTCAGCAGATGGGCCTTGCTCCTGGCTGCTGGACACCGCCCCTCTGCTCCACTCTGCCTCCTGGGCATCCTTTGGGATCTGTGTTCCCCTCTCCACACCCCCTGTTCCAGGAGTGAGGACATATACGGGTGATGCTTCAATTAAGCTGTGAGCAGGCAGAACCTATTGTTGGGGATGACAGGACTTGGCAGCCTATGTGCTGCAAACTGTTGGTGCCAAGCTATGGCAGTGCAGCCAAAGTCAGAGCAGGGATCAAAGTCACCAATGCAATCAAAAAGCTCTGCTACAATGGCTGTAGGGGCTGCTGACCACAGCTTCATGGCCTCATCCTGTGGAGACGGAGGTTGGGCCTCGTGGCTGCACATGAGCCACACTCCTTTCCAATAAACTAAGCCCCCAGAGGGGCTTTCATGGGCCTGAGACCTGTTTGTGGCCATGGGAGGTAGCAGAGCAGAGAGAATACCATGGCCCTCGGGAACAGCAAGGAAGCAGCCTCCCAGGCAGACCGCCCTCATTAGCTACACAACAGAGCTTCATGTCCCCGGCAGAGCCTCCCACAGGCAGGCCAAGCCCTAAGTGGGTGACCAGGGGCACCACTGATTGGCTTGAGAAGTGCGTTAGACGTTCCTCTACCCAAACTTACTTGTGGGTGCAGCCCAGGCAGAATCTGCCGGACCAATGTTTCTGAATCTGCCCTCGGCTCTGCTCGCCCACATCTCAGCCATCCCAGAGCCCAAGCTCTAAGCCAGGACAGAGGCCCTGCCGCTATGGAGATATAACTGGAGGAAGCCCTGGTATAACCAGCAATGTACCTGAGCGTTTCCGGAGTCACAGCCACAAAATTCTTGGCCCCTGCTCCATTTAGATTTTGCAGCCCTTGGATCCCAGTCTGACTCTACCTTTTTTTACCATTTCTGTGACTTTGGGCAAATTATTACTCCACTCGGTGCCTGAGTTTCCTCATCTGTACAATGCGGGGAGTAATAGTACCAGGCTCATAGGGTTGTGATGAGGACTAAATCCATTCTTCCAGTGAACAAATGTTTACTGCGTGCCTGCCAGGTGCCAGCATTGACATCACAGCAGTAAGCCAAAGTTCCTGATCTCAGGAGAGTACAGCTTAGCTAAGAGGGGACAGGCAATAAGCAAGTAAACATACATCTGAACAAGATCATTTTGGAGGGTGAAAAGTGCTAAGCTTCAAAGAAATTGGATGATGTGATAGTGCTGGAGGGAGGGAAAATCTTCAGACCCCAAGGTTAGGGGGCATCTCAGAGAAGGTACAAGAGAGAGAAAGCCAAAACTGGGAAGAGCCAGCCGGGGGAGATTTGAGGAGGCTTTAGACAGAAGAACTGTGCGAAGCATCTGCAGCAGGAGTGAGTTTGGTAATGAAAGGTAGAGAAAGAAGCAGCTGTGGCTAGGGCAGAGCAGGCAGGGCCCAGCTCACATAGGACCTTGGGTAATGGGCTGAGCAGCCCCTGGGGGGTACCGGGGAGGGGTGCTGCAGAGGGAGTGAAGAGTATGGCTTGTGCTGGTATAAGATGGCGGTGGAGAAGGGACTGCAATGAATGTCATAGGTACTCAGAGCGTTAGAGCAGTTACTATTACTTTGGGAGGCAGCAAGGTGTTAGGGCGTGAGGTTTCCATTTCTCTCTATGTACTGCCACAGGCTGAGAAGGCAATACTGGCCCTTTGCTAAAAAGATTCCCCACACCAGTGGGTCTCTAAGCCGGCGCTAATAGAAATATAACGTTGGCCACATCTGTCATGAATTTAAATAATTTTATACATAATTGTGTAATTTAACATGTGATTTTAAGTTTTCTGGTAGCCACATTTTTCAAAAAGGAAAGACACAGAAAGAATTAATTTTAGGAATATAGGATATTTAGCCCAATATATCCAAAATATGATTATTCAACATGCAATCAATATAAAAACAATGAATGGGCTATTTTACATTCTTCTTCTCATACTAAGTCTTCAAAATCTGATGTGTATTTTACACTTATAGCTCATCTCAATTTTGACTAGCCGCATTTCAAAGTGCCTACAACCATATATGGCTAGAGGCTACCGCATCAGACAGAGCAGGTCTAAGCAAAGGAAGGCGCCTGCTATGGCCACTTCAGGTGGAAGAAAAACATGCCAGATGTGAGCAGCCCCAGGAGGGCTGGACACACCAGTTTCAATTTTGTAGCAGACACTAGATCTGAAAAGCATGGCTGTGTAGGCCCACCTCTGTGTCCCAGGAAACAGCTGTCCCCTCTGTCCACACATGCACGCTTGCAGGAATAAAGCCTAAAAACCTTTCCCAGGAGCCCAAGGCCCTGGGCTGCTCAGGGCCTCATCTATACACTACAACCTCCCAAGCAAACCCCTATCCCTCACTTCTAGGGACACAGGCTGAGAAGAGAACTCTAGGAGAGCAGAGGCTCACATTTCCCCTCAGCTTCCAAGTTACTCTCCAGCTCCCCGAGTGCATTTGGGGCCCGGCTGCTTCCAGCCAAAATGTCACCTGCCCCACCCAAAAACTCTGGTTCCAGGAAGATTAGCTACGTAATCTGTTGATAACCCCCTGCAGCCAGACACACCTCCTGAGATGCAGGATACTGCAAAGAGAGCCTGCTATGCCTAAGCCACTTTGGCGCCTGCCCTGGTGGTGCCTCGGGGAGGCTGCTCCAGGAATAGGCTGTTCTGCCCCTGGACACTTCACCCCATTTCCATCACTGTCACCAATTACAATAGTATCCCTAGCTATTGTTTATTGTGGGCCTACTATACACCAGGCAACGTGCTAAATGCTTTCCAGACATAATCTCATTTAATCCTCACAACCCTATGAAGTAAGGATAATCATTAAGAGAACACAGACTTTAGAGCAGCTTGGATTTGAATCCTGGCTCAGTAATTACGTGCACTCAGCAGGTTCTTCTATCTCTCCATGCCTCAATTTCCCCATCTGTCAAATAGGGAGAATAATAGTGCCTACCTCACTGACCTGTTGCGAGGATTTATTTTGTTAATATATCCTAAAGCCCTTAGAGCAGTGTCTGACACATGGCAAGTATCTGTAAACATTCACTGTTTCCAATTCTGTATTTATACCCATTTTACAGAAAAAAACTGAGGCTCAGAGAGGTTTAAAAAATTGGCCAGGGTTACCCAGCTCATAAGACATAGTGGTATTCAGAGCCCAGTCCCATTATACACTGCATTTTATTGTACCAAGCAGCACTAAGTTATCCCCTCAGACTTACCATCTACTCTGACCTTGGGGGGCCACAGGGAGGGTAGTCACACACATGGTAGTGTCCTCAGGCTCTGGCTCCCTAGAGAAGCTCTAAAATGTAGACAACTTGGAGATGTACATCACATGTTAGCACTTCTACACCGCACAAGGCAGCATTGTTATACCCTCTGCAGTCCCACAGGGCTGGCGTGTCTGAACAGGCCTGCAGCTGTTCTAAACCCTCCATTTCCTGCTTCTGTTTACAGAGCTGCTCCACCATCTGTGTTTTGCCAATTCCTTCACCATGATAGGGGAAGCCCTCCTATAGTGTGTTTTGACAGTACCCTGGCCTTTTCCTGGCCCGTAACAAATGCCAACTTAGGCCTGGGCTAAAAGTGCCAATGGATGGCATTCTCTGGAACTCCCTATGCCCGCTGACCCCCCACAACATGTTGATCGAGGAAGCCCCAAAGTTTCTGAAACTGTCCACAGCCAAGCAGCCCTGGCCAATATGTCACTTTCCGTGTGGGAAATGTCAGTCTCCAAAGATGACCAGGGGCAGCAGAGGCGGGGCGTGAGTCTGTACCACCATTACCTTATTCTGACATGGGTCAGGCCCACCCCTGCTTTAGCCCAGAGATCTCTGTTAAGCTCATTTAAAGATCAACCAAAACCTCTGGTCAGGAGACCCCCCAAGGGGCAGCTGCCTTGGCACTAGGCTCAGGGTCCTGCTGGCGCCAGGGCAGAGAAAGGTTGCCCCTTGAAGGGCTCCAGGATGCCCACCATTTCTCAAGCTTCCTTTTCCTTGTCACCAGGAGTGCTAGTGGGTGGGCTGGGCAGTGAGCAAACGGGGGAGGCAGCCTCCCTCAGCTGGCCTTGCAGCTGCCCATGTGGTTCTAGCTGACCCACCTGGGCCCTGCAATCTACAGCTACAGGGGTACAAGCTGTCGGTCAGAAGTAGCCGCCTCTGTAGGTACAGACTCCAGAGGTTCAGCCACAACCTCTCTGAGCATAAATATGGACAGAGGGTCAGGAGGGGGCCCAAAGTCAGGAACCAGGATCAGAATGCGGTCATGAGCCAAAAACAGAACCTGGATCCAAGCGGGCTTTCAGCTCCAACTGCGAGTTTTCAGGAATGCAAAGGGCGGAGGGGCGTGTTAAACACTAGCCCGTGGTGCAATCAGTAAAATCTAGACTGTGGGGAATGCTCCAAAGCAAAGAACCTGATGTTTTCAATTAAAAAAAAAATAGCAAGAAAAAAACAGAGACAGAGAAAGATGGAGGGAGTAGCTATAGATTAAGAGAGACTTAGAGACATATGGACCAATTGCAATGAATGGACCTTGTTTGGATCCTGATTCAAACAAACAAGTTAAATATATATATTGTATGTGTCAGAAAAATGGGGACGCTGACCAAAATTTGATGATTGAAATAGGGGTCAAGGGTAGACTGTGAATACCAGTGGAAGTAACTGTACATCCGCGCCCCACACCTTCCCTCCTGCAGGTGAGCTCTACCCTCACTTCCCCAGCATACCTGGCCCCTCACCCTGCTTGCAGAGGCCTTGGCCACCTCACTCACTCTGTACAACACTGGCCTCAGACACTGCTTCCACCCCCTCCTCCTTCCCAATGGGGCCCCACTCAGACCCTGACAGTTGTTTAGCACCTCCAGGGAAAGCAGTCCAGGGCCCGAGAGGGGACACCTTGTAGCCCCTTCTGAAGACCCCTGTCCCCACCTGCCTCTCTACATATCCATGAGCCTTCAGGCCAGAAGCTGTCAGGCAGGACAGAAAGCCATTCTGGGGTAGAGAGACTGACAGAGGCCTCAGCTCCTGTCTCCGTCCCTCTAAGGGAGCTCAGCAGGAACAGCGAAGGGCTTGGCACTCACAGCTCTTTCCATACACTCTGGGTGCCGCAGTTTCTTTCCTATCTGTAAAGGGGCTAACACGCATGCCAGCCTGGTAAGGATAAAATGTGAGGCTGCCTGGAAAGCACTTAGCAGACAGCCAGGCTTAGAACGAGCCCCCAGGAAAATGGGAGGCTTTACCACTTCCAGGGGTCTCTGAGGACGGGGGCTGGCATTTTCTAAACAGAGGAGAGGGACAAAGAGGGATCCTAAAGGATAGGGAGAAGATGAAAATATTGAGGCTAAGTCCTGTTGTTGCCAGGCAAGCCCCTCAGCTAGATGGAGAGGGTGCAGTGAGTCTTCAGGGTGACCCTGAAGTCACCTCAGCCTTGGCCTCTGGCAGCGAGTAGAGAGTACAGGCTTGTAAGCCTGTAGGCCAACTCCTGCCCCTCATCATTTATGGACTTTCATTCCAACATTCAGACACTCCCTTGCCAGATGTGGGGGCCTGGAGATAAAAATGGCTCTGCCATACCCTCAGGGAGCTCCCCAACCAAAGGGGGAGGCCGAGCTGCACACCACTGAGCCATAATGGTGCAACAATGAACAGAAGGGACAACTCCCCCAGGTCCCCTCATGAGCCAGGAGGAAGGTGGCCCACTCTGGGAGTGGGCTAGTGCAGATAGTGGGGACAGTGAAGAAGAATAAGGATTGCATGGTGGGCCTCTGGAGCCAGGAGTCCTCCCTGTGCCCCTTCCCTCCGCTCAGAGAGGGAGGCCAAAGGGTGGGCAAGTGGGGCTGTGAGCTGCTTTCTGAGTCCAAGCTGGGAGACATGGCAGGGGGTGGAGAGCGAGGGAGCATTCGTGCTTTGATCATCTCTCCAGGGAGAGAGAGTAACCCACCTTACACTCACCCTGGGGATAAAGGGACTATAGGGGACTCTGGCTGGCTGAGGGCCGGGTGCCCCCCACTAGCCCTAAGCCCCCCCACTTCTGTGCCTGGCCAGGAGCTCAAGGACCTGGCAGTCCAAGTGAAGGACGTTTCGGTGACCATGGGCATGGACAGCCGCTGCCACATCGACCTGAGTGGCATCGTGGAGGAGGTGAAGGCCCAGTATGACGCCATTGCAGCTCGCAGCCTGGAGGAGGCCGAGGCGTACTCCCGGAGCCAGGTTCGAGGCTGACAGCACAGGGTAGAGGGAGGCAGGCAGGACAGGAGGGGCTGCACTAGCGATGGCTGAGGCTGCCTTCAGCTGTGTGCTGAGATTCTGCGAGAGGAGAATGGGGAAGCACAGGGCAAGGGACCACAGCCGCTGGATCACAGGCAGGTATAGAGAACTTGGGAGCTCAGCACTGTACTGGACCCCAAGGAGGGATGGGGGAGGGTAAAGCCCACAGTCTGCACCCTCCAGAAGCTCACACAATGCTGCTGCTACCCAGCAATGCCAGGCCAGGTGTGGGCACAGCCCATGGGGCTCAGTCTAGGGCAGGAGGACTTGGTGGGGACAGGAGAGGGAGGTAGGAGGGAGAGGCTGGCCTGCAGTGGTGGCTGCAGAGAAGGAGGCGGGGCTGGGGGATGAGAGGAAAAGGAGCAGCAAGGAGCAAAGGACGGGGCACTGGGAGAGACACAGTGAGCGGGTCCCTCACCAACACCTCCTCCACGCCCTCCAGCTGGAGGAGCGGGCCGCCTGCTCGGCTGAGTTTGGGAACAGCCTCCACAGCAGCCGCAGCGAGATCACTGACCTCAACGTGCGCATCCAGAAACTCCGATCCCAGATCCTCTCCATCAAGAGCCACGTGAGTTCTGGAGAACCACGCCCCCCCCCCAGAAGGGGGGGCAGGGAGGAGTGTGGGGACTCCAACTCTTACATGCTCACATGCTGAGTACATGCAAGACCTGACTGAGTGACCTGGGCAGGTCACTTAGCACTTCTGGGCCTGAGTTTCCTCACCTGTCCTCCCAAGGTAGCTATGAGGATCACGTGAGCTTTGCATGTGAAAGTGCTCTGTAAACTGGCCGGGGCTGTTGGAATATTAGACAGCCCCGCCACCACTCACACCCACGGCCCACAGCCTCCCAACAGCTATCCAGAGAGAAGGGAGTGGAGACCTGAGCCCCAGCTTCCAGCCGGGGTGGGCCTTCAGAGGAAGTCCTATAAGGACAGCTGGGACAGGCTCCTTTGGGGGCTTGTGGTACTTCGCTCTTTGGTGGCCTTGGGGGAGTGTCTCCTTAGGTCTATTTGAAGTACCTGTTGCTACAATGCAACCCATTTCCATACCCAGCAATGTGTTGCTTAGCCCTCCCTCCACCAAGGACAGAGGTGAGCTCCTGACCCTGGCCGGTTCTCTCCCTCCCACCCCTGCTCACTGGCCCCTTCCTCTGACCTCTTGGCTGCAGTGCCTGAAACTGGAGGAGAACATCAAGGAGGCTGAGGAGCAGGGTGAGCTGGCCTTCCAGGACGCCAAGGCCAAGCTGGCCCAGCTGGAGGAGGCGCTGCAGCAGGCCAAGAAGGACATGGCGCGGCAGCTACGCCAGTACCAGGAGCTCATGAATACCAAGCTGGCCCTGGACATTGAGATCGCCACCTACTGCAAGCTGGTGGAGGGGGAGGAGAGCCGGTAAGGGGCAGGGCCAGCCAGAGGGGGTGGCAGGGACGGGGCTGGGGAAGAGGAAGGTCTGAAGGACCAGCCTCCCCTTCCAGCGTGATGCTGTGAGCCCCGCAGGCCTGGATTCATATCCTGGCTCAACTACTTACAAACTGGGACCTTGGCCCAAGTTCATTAAATTCTCAGTTTTTCCATCTGGAAAATGGTCTGATCATAACCACGGCCCACCTGTGGTGGGAAGAATTAATATGATTTGTATGCAAATGCCTGTCACAAATAAGGGCTCAGTAAATGTTAGCCATTTATACAGGGGAGATGGAACAGAGGCCCACAGAGTACAAGCTGTGCTAGCCAGGGTCACACAGCAGGGCAGCCCAGGGCTGGGCGTGACAACCAAGAATTGCCTTCCACCTGCTGGTCCCCAGACCGCCAATCCCAGGGGAACGGAAGCCACAGGCTCCCTTCACATCCCACCATTTCCTACCTTTCCCAGGATGGACTTGCCTTCAGCCGCCATGGTCAGCACTATGCAGTCCAGACCTAGAGCCGGTGAGTCTACTTGCCCCAAGAACCCATGGTGGGGAGGGAGACAGGGTGTGGGGGTTATAACCCTGAAGGCATCATTTTAAGTACTTCCCAAACCTCCAGCCCCTTCCCTCCCCCACCCCTTGTGTTCCCTGTAGTTGCCTCCAGGCACCACCTCACAAGAGCCCCCTCCCAGAAGAAGAAGAAGAACAGCAGAGGCCCTGTGATCCAAATCACCGAAATGTCAGAGAAGTTCCTCTTGCAGGAGTCGGAGGCCTCAGAGTAAGCAGCTGGACCCCAGGAGCCCCACGTCACTCCCCTGCATCAGGAGGCACTTAAGCCAGACTCAAGGAAGCAGCTTGGGGCCTCTAGGTTGGGAGGGGAGGCAAACCTGATCCTGAACTGAAAGTTCTAAACAATGACTTTTGTGGGTGCCAGGGGTGGAACAAGACTGTCACCAACTATTCAGAGTCGCTCCCCTCCATGTTAGTATCTCACAATTCCAACCCTCTGGCCAGTAGTTTCCCGACTAGGTAAACTGGATTTGGGGTCAGTTTTGTCTCCGCCTCCTTACTTCGCTGAGACGCCTCCCCCAACAGAGGGCTCTGACAAAGGTCCCTTTGACCCTTTTGCCCAACCCTTGCTCTAAACTAGTATCTCAAGCCTTGCCTTGCCTTGCCTGTGCCTTGGCACTGTGGCCAGTGCCCTCGCTTGCCCAGCCCCAGCCAGCAATGGACCAGGGGCTGTTGAGGACTGCTTGTGCCCCTCCCCGTAACTGGCGTTCCTGGTTGGGGGGTACGGGGTAGGTGCTGAGTGCCCCTGACTTTCCTGTACCACCTGGGCTTCCCAGAGACCTGACAGTATTAGAGTGCAAGGGGAAGAGGCTCCCTGGGTGTTTGAGACCTGAGCCTGGACCTCTGAGATCAGCCCAGACACCTGTGTTCCTCCCCTCCTTCTGTGGGGTCCTCCCAGCAGGTCACAGTCAGAATTAGACAGGCTGCCAACCAGCTCCAAGCACCTTCTCCAGAAGCTATTCTTGCCATGAAAAATTCCCGGGGGGGAGGGGAGGTGGCGGGG
>NW_017731919.1:1011260-1018487 GCF_001890085.2 Hipposideros armiger | reverse complement strand
CTGAGACCAGGCAAGAGAATCATACCCTTCTGTCTCCTCCCGGCCATCCGGGGGTTCACCACCCTGCCTGGGATCTCAGCTCTCTGCCCCCACCCAGGTGTTTCCCAGCCTGAAACCTGACTTTGGTGTACCAGGCCCTGGAGACCCCTAGCCCCACCCACCCCTGCCATGAAGCCCCAGCCCATCTCCCATGAATCCCTTCTCAGGGTCTCCGTTCTCCCCATCAAGCAAAAAGCCTGGCCCTGCCCTCCTTTGCATTCGTTTATGGAGGAGCCCAGGAATGCCCCACACCTGTGGGGTCATAGCGCCTGCTTTTCTTGCCCCTCTGCCCTCCACACCCACTCCCCTGCCTCCAGTGGGGCCATGAAGAAGGCATGGTCCAGGCAGACCTGGGAGCTTCTGAGCCCTCGAGGTTCGGCTGGGGAGCCCCAGTGACAACCAAAGAGAAATTCTGCATCCAGAAGCATTTGGGGCTGAGAGAAACGCTCTTCTTTTTACCTCTTGGCTCTTACTTTGGAGCTTGCTGGGGAGTCCTGAGAGTCTAGCCTCCCACCCCACAAGCCACCTCCTCTCCTTCCCTCTCTTCTCCCTACCTGCCCCTTGCCTCCTCTCCTCTTCTGGCCCCAGCTTTTGATTCATTCATCTCCTTTTCCAGGAGGCCTTGGCCCCTCCTAGGCCCTGAGGTCCTCCAGGCCTGTGGGGGACGCGGAAAGGCTACTGACTCTCAGGCTGCAGGGAACTCAGACATATACTCAGCCCTGAAGTCCCAAAAGGGTGCTAATTGCTGCTTTTTTTCTGCCTATTTATTGGTTTCCAAGGGAGCAAGTCCTCAGTGGGGATACAAGATATATAAAATATATATATTATTTTTCATAACTTATGTGGCTTTTAACTTATTGCTTCCCTTCCTGTTTCTGCATAATCAGTGTAACATATTATACTATCTGAACAGAGAACACATATCCCAGCCACCCCATCTGACTGGCTGACTATTTAGGGGCAAAGCTCCTTCTCTCTGCCGAGGGATGAATAAAGTGCTGAGATTTGTTCATGGATAAAGCTATGTGTCTGTTTTTATCTCTCCTCTTGGTATTGGTCAGTCCCTGGTCAAACACTTTGACCACAGGACTTTGGGAATCCTCCAATTTTGGGGAAATTAGGCCAGAGACCTAGTTACACTTTCAGACCAATGCAACTAGAACATGAAAAGTTCTCCTGCCCCACTACGCTACAAGGAGACTGTACCAGTGTTGACCTGTGTTCCCAGTGCCTCCTGACATGCCCAGGCACCACGTGGACGCCTTAGCAGGCATAAACATGGGGATTCCCCCAAGTGGCGACAGGTTCTTTCTCAAGCACAACTGTGGGGGCTGGCACAGCCCAGAATATATTCTGACGAGTGCAGGCCTAATCCTGCCAAATCAAATTCCAAATTAACAAACAAGGATTGAGGGCATTCTCTAAGCCCAGCCCTGCGCTAGGACACCTACGATTGTTCCTCACCCCTCCACCTCAGGAAACCCACAGTCAGGTTGAGAGAGAAGCAACCTACTCGAGATAGCCATCCTGGACTTCCTAGCCAAGTGATGCAAGTCAGAGAAGAGAGGGGCTTGTGCAGGGAACCCAGGAATTGGAACAGGCTGCTTGGAAGAAGTGACTAGATAGACCGAAGGAAGAACAAGTGTCTCAAGGAAAGGAATCTTGAGGACAAAGAAGGGGCTTGAAGCACTGAGACCTCACACAAATGAGCCTCAGTTTCCTCACCTGTATAATGGAGCACACACCTTCCTTACTTACCTAATAGGGCATTTAGGAGTCTGGTGAGATAGCTGTGTTGATTCCTATCAGGAATACCACACCTCTTGCTTCTGACCCTCTGAACTGTAACAGCTCAACAAATGTAAAGGATTATTAGTGATGTATTATTGTTATTACAGCAGATGTTATGGATTAAAGACAACCCACTAGTCAAGAGACCAAATGCAGGCAAATGGGCCCCAGGCTAGCTCTCTCAAGACTCAGGAGAGACTGATAGATAAACCACATTGCCGTCCAGGAAGGGCCTGGGGCCAAGACCAGCTCTCTGCTTATTTTATGTTTGTTTCTGTTAATTTCTGAATTATGAATTCCTGAGTACTAATTTGAATCTCTGAATATGAAAATGAATTTCATAATCAAAAATATTTAACACATTTCTTATCGCCTGCCTTCTACTTTCTCTGAATTTATCATTTTTATCATTGTCCAACTTCTTGAGTTGAATGCTTTAATTTTCCATTTTTCTGCTTTTTCAATATAAGATTCTCTGAAGACCATAAATTTCCTTCTAAGTACCATTTTGACTGCCTCCTATCATCTTCTATGATAGTTTAATTAAAATGATTTTATTCTTTGACTTATAAGTTATTTAGAAATTCCTCCACATGTGCCTCATTCATGTCACAAGCACTTATTGAACACAAACGTAGTCTGTGCCTGGCCATGCTCTGAATGCGTAGGAAGACATTAAATTCCTCCAGCATTTATCTCTGTATCCCAGGCTCCCTAATCCTCTATGCTAGTCACCTACTTTTGTGCCTTCTATCCCCAGAAGACTCTAAACTCCTTGGGGGCAAGAATTGCACCCCATTATATCCCTAGGGACTTGCACAATGCTTGGCCCATAGTAGGTTTTCAATAAATGTAAAATTAATGAAAGAATGCATGAATGATGTACCTCCCCACCTGAGGTCTCCTAGCCTAAACGTCCTATAAAAGTGAAGGCAGTGTTATCCCCAGTGTTAACGCAATGCCTGACACATTGAAGAAGCACAGTCCGTGCATGCAGAATGGAAGGAAGGAAGGAAGGAAGGAAGGAAGGAAGGAAGGAAGGAAGGAAGGAAGGAAGAAAAGAAGGAAGGAAGGAAGGAAAGAAGGAAGGAAGGCTTTCTCTACCTAAACAAGGAAGCTCTCCTGCCCCTTTCCTATGGCATATCCTGAACAAGTCTCTGGAAGGCTTAGAGTCTGATTCCCACTCCTTGTGCAAGCTTCCTCCTTCCCACGCCTGCCCTCTGGAGTGATTCAGTAAACACCTGGCCAAGGGTGTCACCTCTGCTCTGAGTACAACAACAAAAATAAGCCCCTACCTGTGTTTGGTTTTTTTCTCTTTGATCCCTGGTCCTCCTGAGATGGGCAGGACAGCTGAAGCCAAGAGATGCCAAGTACTGTAACTGTGGTCACCCGGCAGGTAAGGGGAAGCATTTTGGTTCCACAGAACCATTTTTTACCTGCAGACTGCCTGCCATAGCAGCAGTAAAAATGACCAAACCCAGGAGTTGGTGTAGTGGAAACTGAAGGTCCCCACCTTCAAACGCAAAGGGCAGTGGGGCTGAGCAGGTACCCAATAGCTCATGCCGACCTGATTCCCCCAGGCTCAGCGTGGAAGACCAGGACTCAGAGGTTTTCAGGCCAGGGCTGGCAAGTCAGCACGCTGTGGCTCCAGAGAAACCTTCCTCTAAGAGCGTCCTGGGCCAAAGACCAAGGAAGTCCCTGTGTGCTGGTCTGACTGCACAGCCACGCCACGCCCCCTACCCCTTCTCCTGGTCTATTTGGGCCTGAGGACAGACAGCTAGAAGGGAGGTGGTCCCTGTGTTTGGGAAGCTCTGCAGGCTGATGTTGGGGAGAGACCCACATAAAAACAGAGACAGATAGAATCCGAGATACTTGGGCAGAGCTCAAGACCTCAGCACTGGGGCCTGCAGAGCAGCTGGGGGACTTCAGTCAAAGAGGGCTTCCTCAAGGAGGAGAGGGAGGAAGCTTGGAAGGAGGGGGTGTTAGGCTGGCAGAGAAGAAGGGAGTGGAAATGGCTTGGGGAAGGAGAGGGGAGCAGATTTGCTCCGCCTCCAGCCTGGGCAGAGAGCAGGCTGCAACATACCGGACTCGAGCAGAGGAAGCCTGAGTTGAGAATGAGGAAAACTATGGGAGCATGTGTTGTCATGTGTGGTAACCCCTAAGCCCCCACCAGGAGCTAAGCCAACCGCGCGCAGGGGCTATGTCTTATTCACTATGCACCCCACTCTCTAGCAGGAGGCCAAGCCTGCAGGGGGTGCTTACTAAATGCTAGATAAATGAAAGAAAGCATGAATGGCAGGTGATTGCAGCTACTGAAGGGTGAAAGCTGCACCCATTATGAAGGATTTGGGGGGCATCCGCTCTGTGCTGCACCCTCTGCTAGTCACAATGGGGAGGCAGGAGGGAATAAATGGTACAATGGGGTCCTTGCTCTCAAGGGGTTCTGGCTTCTGGCCGGGATCCAGCTCATGGTCCCCTGCTAGGCTGAAGTCACCTCTGTTATGGTGGGCCATGTGCTCTCTGTGGGACCTTGGGCAAGGTATGTCCCCTCTCTACAGTTGTTTCTTCATCTGTAAAATAAAGGGGTTAGATAGTGCTCCTGCAGGTTTCTGCTGTGTCGACACATTGATGGCCTGCTGTCCCCTCCCTGCTCAACTCAGTTCCCTGGGCAACATGACCTCCTGCTTCTAGCTGTGTGGTCTTGAGCAACCTTTGGAAGATAGAGCACCTGCCTCATAGATCTCCTGTGAAGCTTTAAAGAGGTGATGCATGATAAAAGAATTGATCACAGTGCCTGGCACAAGCGCTTTAAAGTAACAATAACAGTAAGCAGGCTAACTGTGAGAGCCTTTCCCTTTATACTAGTGGAGGGACGGTCCAGCACCACCTGCCCAGGCTCACCTGCACCTCCTCCCACCCCACCCCTCCAGGAGAGGCTAGGGCTCAGAGACTCATTTGGGGGCAGCTGAAGATTAGACAGGGTAGAGGAAGTGACCATACCGTCCCGTTCCCTGGGCAGCTGACAGCCTACACTCCATTAGAGAACAGTCAGTGCCGGGCTGGCCAGCCTACACCGCAGCAACCACTGCCCTCTGCCGACGGCAGCGAGACCAGCACTCCTTCAGAGCCTGAGCCTCCTGGGGCTTCCCGTCCCCTAGGGAGGAGGCAGGGCTGCGTTTCCAAGTGATAAACCCAGAACTCAGATGCCCACACTCTTAGCTCTGATATCAGGCCTCAGCGCTCAGAGGCTACCAGGGTTGAGCCCCCAGAGCTGGGGTCACAGTCTGAGCCATCTGCCCCCGCCCCCTCCTGCCTCACCTCAGCAGGAGCAGGCTCAGCACCTTCCACTGAGGGGCCTGCCGCAGCCCACAGGCCTCAGAGACTCTGACCCCACCTGGGACGCTCACCACAACCCCCAGCTCTGGGTCCTTCTCATTTGTCAGTTCACATGTCACCTCCTCAGAGAGACCTGCCCATCGAAAATAGCCCCCGACTACCTCCACACTACGTTTTATCTCCTACTGTGGGAGCTAAAAACAAATTAATATTTCCCTCCCACCTTCTAAGTTCTTCTAGCTGGGCTAATCATCAAATTAATAGAGACAGATTAACAGGAGAAAAATCAAACTTTTAATACATGCACATGGAGGATTCACATAAGCATGAGCATTCCAAAGACAGTGAGGCAACCCTGGGTATATAAGACATTTTGGACAAAGGAGAAAAGAGGGGGGATGGAGTGTTAGATTTCAGAAGTGAGGATGGGCAATTTACGGGTAGGTGAGGAAGAGCAGAACAGACATGGCAGGAAAATTCTAGCTGGGCAACTCGGAAACCATGGGACACAGGGTATCCAGCTAACAGGCCTCTGCCTGCTGTCCTCTTACTTACCATACTTAAATTCAAATTAGGTTAAGGCAGCATATCTAAGACTTCCTTTTTGAAGCACTTTTCTCTGTCTGAAACTCTTGTGCAGGAAAGGGGTTGGGGGTTGGGGCTGGGNATATCTGTGCCTCTCGGTGTCTGCCTCTCTTAGTGCAAAGCCGGTGCTTCCATTCCCACCCCCCACCCCCAACCCACCTGCAGGTGGGTCTGTCCATACCTGTGTTTCAGCGGGGGGCCAAAGTTTCTGAGTCTTGTTTCTTAAAAAACAGCTTGAAATCATTATCCCAAAAAGGCAGCTTCAGGGTGGCAAAGTTTTGGATCCCTTCACTACTTTATTATTACCCCATCTTGTGTTGTTCATAGCACTTAGAGAAGGAAAACTCAACAAGACAAAGCAGGTGGTGCTATCAGTTAAGATCCAGGCAGGAAAAGAGACACCAGGCTAGGTATTTCAAACAGAGGGGATTCGCTGTAAAGAACTGAGAGTGTGAGTGTTGAAAGCAAAAGGGGAATGCTGAGGTATTCTAGACACTGGTAAACACAGGAGGCAATACCACCTCCAGGGCTGAGAGAGGGGCCTTACCCAAACCCAGGAGGTCAGGTGAGGACCCCAGGGGGCTGGTTCTTGGACATGGGGGCAGGGGGGTTGGACAGAGTAAAATCTTTTCCTTCTACTGGGAACAGTTGGGGCTCAAAGACTGGGAAATTGTTCCGACGAGGTGGCCAAGGCCCATGTAGGCTTCCAGAAGAAGGTAGGCTGTACCTGTGCCCCAGGTGGAGAATGTGTCACACCTGCAAATTCCCTGCTGGAAATCCTTGTTCAGAAACAACAAACATCCCCCGAAAATAAATAAGTGGGACTATTGCACATCAAACTAAAAAGCTTCTGCACAGCAAAGCAAACCATCAACAAAATGAAAAGGCAACCCACCGAATGGGAGAAAATATTTGCCAATTATATATCTGATAAGGGGTTAATATCCAAAATATATAAAGAAGTCATACAAGTCAATAGCAAACAAACAAACAATCCAAATTTAAAATGGTCAGAGGAACTGAATAGACATTTTCCCAAAGATATATAGATGGCCAACAGGTACATGAAAAGGTCTTCAGCATCACTAGTAATTAGAGAAATGCAAGTCGAAACCACGGTGAAATATCACCTCACACTGGTAGTATGGCTATCATCAAAAAGATAAGAGATAACAAGCATTGGCAAGGATGTGGAGAAAAGGGAATCCTTGTGCACTATTGGTGGGCATGTAAATTAGTGCAGCCACTGTGGAAAAAAGTGTGGAAATTCCTCCAAAAATTTAAAATAGAACTTCTATATGATCCAGTAATTCTCCTTCTGGGTAGTTATCTTAAAGAAACTAAATCACTCTCCCTAAGAGATATCTTCACCCCCATGTTCATTGCAATATTATTCACAGTAGCCAAGGTATGGAAACAACCTAAGTGTCCATCTATGGATGCATGGATAAAAAAGTTGTGGAATATATATATATA
>NW_017731919.1:1005186-1008485 GCF_001890085.2 Hipposideros armiger | reverse complement strand
ATATCTGTGCCTCTCGGTGTCTGCCTCTCTTAGTGCAAAGCCGGTGCTTCCATTCCCACCCCCCACCCCCAACCCACCTGCAGGTGGGTCTGTCCGTACCTGTGTTTCAGCCCCACCATCCAGATTACTGGAGTGCCTGCGTGCAAGCCTTCTCCCCTCCATCTGCAGGCCCCGAGCGCCCCCTGCTGACCGCTGCTCCTCCTGCACCTCCATACCCAGCAGGAGCAGGGAGTGCCCGTGCAAACAGTGCAATGGGCAGTTCCTAGGGCTAGAGTTTGGCCTCAGTCCTTCTCCTCCATACCCACGAACCACAGAGAACTTTCATCTTGGGCCCCTCTCACCCCTCCATTCCCTCAGGTGTTGTGGGGGGATTGCATGGCACACACAGATGTGGAAACAGCACAGGCACGTATGTCCTCCAGAGCCTGGGACTCTCCTTCAGGCTCCCTGGAGAAGTTCCCTAGGTGGTGAGGGGTTGAGCCTTGAGAGAGGTGGGTAGGGGAGGCGGTGGCAGGACCAGGGCTCCCTGGGCCAGTCCACAGTGGGTCCTCTGCCCCTGCTTGGGGGCTGAAGAAAGCCCAAGCCACTCCCCACCCCCAGCCCTAATCCCTCTCATCTCATCTGCCTTCCTCTTGTTCAGCCTCCATCCCTGCCAATCCTATCCCTCCCCAAAATGCCCTTCCATCAAATCTTCCACAGTCCCAGTGCCATCAACAAGGCCATCACACATCACGCCATGGCACTGACTCACGTGCTCAGTCAGGAGCCTGAGAAGGAGACAGAAGCTGGGTAAACTGGAGAGCAAGGTCAGCCTTTGGAGAAAATGGTTATGTGAAGACATCCATGTACACACATACACAGCATGTGCACACATGCACACATGAATGCCAATGTGCTCACATGTGTGTACAAGTGAACACACATGCACAAATGTACACACGTGTACACGATGTGTGCCACATGCTCACGCATGAGCATTAGTGCACACCTCCATGCACGGGCACATATATTCACACTTACAAGTAGGCATCCCTATACAGATATAGACCCATGCAGGTCCACCGTGAAAGCCCACATCTACATACACACCCATCAGTCAATGCTCATGTCCACACACGTCACACACGTCCACACAGGCCTGGGCGTAAAGCCACACTTTGGAGTTAGAGAGACGTCAGTTGGAACCCTGGCTTGGGTTTACCACTCACTTGCTCTGTGACCTTGGGTATACGCAACTTTTCAGAGCCTCAGTTTTCCTACCTATGAAAGTGGGTAATCAGGGTGCCTATAGGGTTGCCATGATTAAAGGAGCTAATGAATGGATCAGGCCTGGTACATAGTAAGCACTCAGCAAGTGCCAGCAGGCATAACCCCCACCCTCAGGCCTGCACGTGACTGTGACTATAATGTAACAAGAAGGGCTCCCACCTGCGGTTTGAGGCGATGAGTCCCCTGAGCCTAGAGGCCTCGGCACAGGCACACACATGTGCATGCACACAGGGGATGCTCGGTGTGTTTCTGCTGTTTGCACAGGCTGCTTAGCTACGAGCTGAGCATGAGCACGTGGGTCCACACGCGAGCCCAGCCCTCCCACCCCAGCCTGTTGGGACAGGGCCTGGCCAAGATTCCTGCATTCCTACTGCTTTCCCTCTGCCTCTTAGCCACAGACATTAGGATACAAAATGGAGGATTAGGGAGCCTCCAAGCCACCATCGGCTTGTCCTGCCTGCAGTGACTTGGGGGTTCTTTAGGAGGCCCTCCCTGAGACTGGAAGAACCCAGAGGTCCTCCAGGGGACCCTCCAGCATGCCTGATAGCCCCCTCCGCAACTTCATCTCGCCACAGGCCTGGGGCTGCTGAGGCTATATTCTGACGGGGTGAGAGATGGGAGGCACCACAGGCCCGTTGTGCCCTGCCACCCCCACACACATGCCCCCATGGCCTCCTGGAAGAAAGCCAGTCAATATCCCCAATGCTTCCTCTCCCCAGGACCCTGAGTCCCTTCATAAAACCTACCCTGCCAGGCCACCTACACCCTCCCCCCAACCACAGCCACCCCAGTGCCTAGGCCTGAAGGGACAGGAGCTCCCTGTCCTGGTCCAGGGCAGAGTACAACCTGGACTAATAAGCTAACTCTTAAGAACTTCCCAGGGATCAGGGATATGGAAGGTCACCCCTTGAAAGCATGCCTTTCAGTCACCAAGCCCCGAACCTATCAGGCCCCAAATGGATGACCTGGGACTCTTCCCCTACCTGTGGTCACCCCCAGGTGGGCAGGGAGTACCTGGCAGGAACTGCTGCCATACTTAGCAGACAATGAGAGCCTTTTTTTTTTTGTCCTTTAGAAACTACACTGGCCCAAAGGCAGCTGGTGCAACCACGTAGGCCCTTCCCCTTCCTGGTCCCTTCAAAATAGGTCAGGGCTACCTCATACCTCAGGTATGGGGTGTAGAGGGTAGCACAGCGATTCCAGGGGCAACATCCCAGCACATGAATAGAGCTTACTAACTCATTTCACAGATAGAGAAACTGAGGCCCAGAAGCAGGGCCTTGCTCTTTAGCCAGGAGCTGGGCCTCTGACCCTTCCACCCCCACCCACCCCCCACCCTCTTTGGAGACAACCAGGTCCCCAGCAAATCTCTCACCTTGACCTCTGCTTGTGTCCTGGGACTGCCCACCTGGTGGGGTAGAAAGGGAAAGAGCTGAT
Source organism: Hipposideros armiger (assembly GCF_001890085.2). Lineage (NCBI taxonomy): Eukaryota > Metazoa > Chordata > Mammalia > Chiroptera > Hipposideridae > Hipposideros > Hipposideros armiger. Next base: position 1,005,779 of record NW_017731919.1, on the reverse strand, counting down.
ATTCTCTTGGGAGGAGAGGCTACAAGGACACTTCTTCCCAAGGCCCAGCCTTTGGGCTGATTGGATTAACACTGCCCAGACAGGGTCCCTTCTGGAACTCTGGGGCCTGGACCATGGCCAGAATGAAAGGGTCAGTGGTGTGACCACAGGCAGGCCTGGGTTTGGAAAAGGGATCCTGAACGTCTTCTGGATCTTCACCTCTCTTCAACACTATGGCTTTAAACCAATCCCAAAAATGAGGAGATAAGGAAGTGAAAAAGGAGCACTGGACTGGGAGTCAAAGGCCCTGGTTCTGGTTCTGGTTCTGCTTCTGCCACTAATTCATGGGGGGAACTTGAGCCTCGGTTTACCCATCTGCCAAATGGGGTTTGTATTCTCCCTGTCCTCCACCACCCCACGCTGCCAGAGGCTGTCCCTCACCGTCTGTGTCCCTCCCTCTAGGCCATGAATGTGCCTCCCACTGCGGTCTTGGCCCTACAGGCCAAGGGTAGGGTCAGCAGAGGTTGAGGGGCTGAACCACTCTGGCTCCATGTGCCTCAGGTTCCACTCAGAGACAGCAGACAAGAGCTGTTACCAGCACAGGCCAAAGCTTG
>NW_017731919.1:993250-1004926 GCF_001890085.2 Hipposideros armiger | reverse complement strand
CCCCGTCATCCACTCCCAACTTGAGGGCCACCACCAGCAATGAAATGGGGTGGGAAACCATGAGGCCCCTTTCTGAGCAGTCTTGCCTCGGGGGAGCTGTCAGGCTGATGATGGAGGTAGTCAGGAAACGTCCTTTGGCACTGTCCTGGGCCACTGTCCATGAGGCTGTCCTATGGGTCAGTGCTCACCACAGCACTGCGAGGTAGGGTCATCGCCCTCTTTTAGCAGATGAGGAAACTGAGGCCCAGAGCCAGGACTCCAGCACTACGCCCGCTGCCTCCAGCAGGACAGGTAAGGGGCTACTGAAGAGATAGGCGAGGGGCCTGGGCCCCCAGCCACCCACCAACAGGGCAGGTGTGTTTCATGCTGCTGCCCGTGGAGGGTCCCCTGGACTCCATAACTCAGGAATCCCGGGCCTGTCGCTGGCAGCCATTCCCTTGCCCCCGCCAGCGCCCAGACGGGGGTTGGGCCAGGTGTGGCGCCAGGTCCCGGGGCGGAGCTCGGAAGCCTCTGTTCCCGCTGCACCAACACCTGGTGTCCGCCCGCCCGACATGCCTGGGCAGGGAGGCCGCTCAGGGCCGCCCGGACCGGATGGGACGGGACGCGGGCGGCGCCGCCACATCTGAGCCTGGCTGCATTCCCGGGCGCCCCGCCCTGGGTAGCGGGGGACGGGGAGGAGGAGCCCCCTAAAACCGGTCGGGCACCGCCCCCTGCCGGCCGCCGAGAGCTGCTGCAGGTTCCCAGAAAGTGGCAGGAAGCACAGCCCTGGGGCGCCTCCCACGGTCCCACCACCCCCATCAGTCACACATCAAACACTTCCTGCCTGTGCCTGGGGCAGGGGTACTTCAGAAGGACAAAGCCGGAGCCTTGTGCAGGCTCTCTACCCGCTTTGACCCACCAAGGCTCTGAGTCACCCCCTAGATCACATCAACTGTACCCTCTGCACAGCCAGCAACCAGGCTGCAGAGGTGGCCCCCAGTTTCTGGACTCTCCTCCATCAGGTCAGGCTCAGTACCTGGCCCCCACCCTGCTCTCTCCCAGCTGGGCCCTCTAGATGCATTCACTAAGCAGAACCCAGCACCCCTCAGGCCCAGGCCCAGACGATCGGGAGGGAGAGGAAAAGCACGCAGTCTGCCCCCCCCCAAGAAACAGGGCAGGACTGGAGGTCATGAGTCCTGAGCTCTAGTCCCAGCTGTGGGCCTCAGTTACCCACGCTCTACATCTAGAGCCCCCTTTTCTCCCTGCCTCTGATCTGCTCACACACCCTCCAAGCCCACCTGTCATGCTACCTTTGGTGCCCACCCCTCCTCCTGCCCACAACCCAGCCAGGCATGTCCACCTGGTCCTTGCCTGCCTACTCTAGGACCCCCCAAAGTATCAACAGCAAAGTACTTATGCAGCACTTACGAGGGACAAACACTATTCTTCCTGTTTCATGAACATTCACACATTTAACACCCTTGCCCAGAACAAACTGTGTGATTGGTGGCCTCTGCCACACACACACACACACACACACACACACACACACACACACACCTGTGCCTGTCAGTAACTCCCCGTTCCTAGGTCTGGGCTTCCGTGGGCTTCCTGTCTGGCAGCTGTGCTTCAGAGCATGGGGCACGCCACCTGTCCTTCCCTCCACCAGAACCCCCTTCCTCACCACTGTGCCCAGCACTCAGGCAGCTCTGTGGGCAGCAGGTGCTGGGGAAGGAACATGGACTCTAGTCCCAGCCACCATGCACTGCTGTGTGACCCAGGGCAGCACATGTCCCTCGGTAAGCCCTGGGATTCTGAGCTGGTTGGAAGAGGCCATTTCTGAGGCCATTTCTAAGGCCATGTCAGACCTTCCCATCTGGGATTCAGGGTGGGCCCTGGTTCATTCACTTCACAACGTGCTCTCCTCCCCCAGAGTCATGGTGTTTTGTATACAGTAGGTACTCACTAGATGCATGAACTAACTAACAGTTGTTCACAGACTCTGACCCTACTCTCAGCCCCACTCCGAGCCTGGGACCTGGGAGAAACCATACCCTCTATTTCTCATGCCCTGGCCCTCCTGGCTTCTGGAACCCTCTAATGGATCCTGGTCCAGGCTCAGAAAAGTCAGTGACCTGGAGAAGGGGATGATCTGTAAACAGGCCAGGCAGTCTCCTCTCCCTCTAAGCCTCTCCAGGGCCTAGCACCAGCCTACAGGCAAGGAGAGACAGATAACCCAAGTTCAAAGGTATTCAGATGCCCCCATTCGAGTCCTATGAACCTAAGGTTCCTGTGGGTTCAATCTATGGGGTCGACCCTGGAGGTTCCCATCTGGAAAGTCAGGAAGAGTCTGCTGACCATGGTTTTCAGCATGTACTTAAAGAGCTACCCTTAACAAACCGGTAACAGACATTTACAGAGCACCAACTCGTGTCAGGCACTGCCCACGGCACTGGGAACATAAGCAGCGCAGGACACAGAAAAGATGCTGGAAACCAGCTCAGATGCAGGGTCAAGGACAGCATCTGGGGCAGCAGGCAGCACTTCCTGGAGAGGGGAGCGTGCGCAAGGTGGGGCCGCCAGGACAGGGCCAGCAGGCTGGGGAAGGGCGTGGAGAAGGGCATCCCCAGTGGGAGCCTCAGGTTTGCCCAGACCCCACAGGTGGAGCTGAGCATGAGGACACGTGCAATCCTGACCTTCAGCTTACTGTGGCTGAGCACTGGGCAGTCCGCCTCTTCCAGTGGACAGGGCGAGAAGAAGGGAGGTGCAAGCACAGCAGGAGAGACTAGAACCAGGAAACAGGCAGAACTTGCTGCAAACACTGTCTGAATTCCCATCTGGCCAAAGGCCAAGGAGTTCCCTGAATCCCAGGGCTTGCTACAAGGAGTGCCACAACAGGGGACTTCAGGAGGGGGTTCTTTCTGCACTCAGGCGGGGGGCTGGGGGCGAGCTGCTCCACACAGGGGAGGCTGGGAATGAGAAAGGACGACTCAGCCATTCTCATGTGTTTGGCCGTTTTTTTCCCAGAGCAGAAGCTGCTTTGTCAGCTCCCTGGAAAACTTCTGTGCAATTACTGTGCTGGGAGTGGGCAGGTCAGGAGCTCCTACATTAGAACAGAGGGCGGAGGGAGAGAGTGGCCAAAGACTGGGTTCCCCCATCAGGCCAGGCTCAGTATCGGACCCCCACCCTGTCCTCTCCCAGCTGGGCCATCTAGGTGCACTCACCAAGCAGAACCCAGCACCCCTCAGGCCCAGGCCAGACGGATGAGGAGGGGGAGGGAGAGCACTCAGTCTACCGCCAGGGCAGCACTCGGGGTCAGGAGTCCTGGGCTCTAGTACCAGCTCTGGGGCTCAGTTCCCATGCTCCACAGCGAAGGGCCAGACTAGATAATATGCAAGGACACTCCTGGCTCCTATATTTCTAGGACCGACGGGAAGACACGCTGCCTTCCTTCACTGTGCCCACAAGGGGTCCAGGGCAGAGCAGGGCCTGCCTTCAGGGCCGCCTCTGCCCCTACTATGCTGCCAAACCGCTGTTAAACTCACTTGCCAATGTGTCCCGGTAGAGGGGTTGATGCATGGGTCAAATTAGATAATGCTTGAAAAACACTTGGGAAATGTGGAGTTGGTGTTTTTATCTCCAGGTTGAAATTCCAAGAGGGGTGTACCTGACACACACAAGACAACCACATAAGACAATATAAAACATGGTGTGCCCAATGGCTGCGGGGAGCACGGCCAGGGTGGGCTGGGGGCTCTGGAGTAGATGAGCTTTGCAACAAAGGCACCACTGAGAGCAAGAGACGGAGGCATCCCAGGCAGGGAAACAGGTCTAAGCGGGGAGACCTCCTTGATCAGAAGTAGGCAAGCTACACCAGGCCGCCTCACCTGGAGAACTGACCGGGAGACCTGCCCGGGAACTCCAGCTCTCTTGGAACAGAGAGGGTGGCCCCTTGCCTAGAGAGCCCATAGAGGGCAGCGAGGGAAGCCCTGGGCGTGGGGAAGGGGGCCAGGGCTGTATCTAGGTGTGGCTAGTGTGACCTGGGCCTGTGATGTGTCTGGAAGTGAAGGGACACTCCATGGGGCTCAGGATCCTCAAATGAATTCACAGCGTCTAGCTGCCTCCTGCATCCACAATGTACAGAAGAGGGAACTGAGGTTCAGAAGAAAGTGGCCACTTAGCCAAGGTCACACAACCACCGAGCTGCCTCTCTGAACCACGGCTGCTTCTTCTGCCTCCCAGGTGAGGAGGACCAGGTGCCCCCACCTGGGTCTGGGGCGAACACCATGAGGTGAGGGTGATTGGGGTGGAGGTGCTGGGCTCAAGACCAGAGCAGGGATAGCACCGAAGCCACGGAAGCCACTGTTCTGTGTGGGCGGGGTGGGAGGCCTGGAGGCAGGGAGGTAGCCTATTCTCTCCACCTGGCAGAAGGCATTTGTTTCCTTATAAGGTACTTTCTCCTCTCCCTCAAACAGCTTCTGACGAAAAACAGGGTGGGGTTGTGGGTGGAGGGGCTGAGGCTAGCTCTTGGAGCTGCACCTTACTTACCCACCCAACTGCACCCAAGCAGCCCTGTCTGAGGGCAGCAGGGTCCCAAGCAGCCCCTGGACTGTTGGAGGCGATAGCCTACAGGTGGCCTCTGAAGATCCAAGCCTGGCTTGGGAACCAGGACCCCTGGTTTCCCATCCTCGCCCCTGTAAGAGGGAGCTGTCCACGTCACTCACTGTGCGCACAAGGGGTCCAGGGCAGAGCATGGGCTGCCTTCAGGCCCGCCTCTGCCCCTACCATGCTGCCAAAACTCTCTGTTAAACTCTCTTGCCAAGGTGTCCTGGTAGAGGGCCCACGTGCCCTTAACCTGCACGGCTTCCACCTCACTCCCAGTTTACCACCATTCTGACTCTGCTGCCCCCTCACACTCATACACCCCTCTCCACACACACACACATGCACACAGACGACATACACACACTCATACACAACATGCACACTCATATACAACATACACACAGCCACCTGTGGGGAAAGGCTGGTGGGCATGTGGAAACCCACTTCCTGTCCCCCCCTGGGGGGCAGTGAGGCCTGGCTCCCCAAGGAGGAAGCTGCCTTTCAGGACCCCAGAGCCACCTGCCCCTTGTCCAGAAAAAGCCAGCCTGGGATAGGCAACAGGGCTGCTCATTTGCCCTGACCCTGTGGGGCCCCTGCCTGACTCTGAGTAAGGAGTAGTATCAAGGGGGTCCCAGTGATGAGCTGGATTGAATCAGAGGGCAAGGGCCAGGCCACCACCACTGATGTCCCCACACCTGGCACAGGGTAGGCCATAGTGAGTGCCCAAAAGAAGGTTTAAGGCTGGCTGCCCACTTACTAGCTGGCTTTGGGCAACTCTTAGCCTCTCTAAGCCTCCAGTTCTTCATTTGTAAAGTGGGAGTGATGGTTTTCTCCTCTCAAAGTTGTCTTAGGGGTGGCCAGTTAGCTCAGGTGGTTAGAGCGCAGTGCTCATAACACCCAAGTTGCCGGTTTGATCCCCACATGGGCCATGGAGCTGCGCCCTCCACAACTAGATTGAAACGATTACTTGATTTGAAGCTGATGGGTCCTGGAAAAACACACTGTTCCCCAATAAAAAATAAATAATAAATAATAAATAAATAAAAGTTGTTTCAAGGGTCCACTAGGTTGATGATTTAGATGGCACATAGTGGCCTGCAGGCGTCCTTTATTGGGCAGCTGGGGAAGAGTCAGTGTGCCCCTCAGGGTCTCTGGTTGTGTCTGTGGGTGCCACACCTCATTTCAGCTCCTACAGGCCCCCACAGGAGGAAGCTCCAGGGACATGGGGCCCTTGGTCACCAAAGAACACCTTGAGAAAGGCTCACAGCACCCCAAAGAAAAGGCACTGAGGACAGTACCCATGCCAGGCAGGCCCCTCAGCCCCAGGTCGCTGTGTCCTGGCCCCAGGGTGTGGCTGTCTTGCATATGGCTAAGGAGGGGCGGGGGTTGTTGCCGCCAGGCCGGCTAGGCCACACCCTGGTGACTCAGGGCTGAGGCATGCACCCTACCCAGCTAGTAGGAGAACAAAGCCACCAGCTCAGGGCCTAGGCATCTAGCCTGAGTCACAGGCTGACACACCCAGCCAGGTGCCCCCATGCCTCCCAGGCCAGTCCCACCCCAAGGGATCGTGAAGGCACCCCCAACCCCCTCTAGCAGTGGTGGAGCAGAGGCCGCCTCTCACACTGACCCAGTGGCATGCCCGGGTGCAAATGGCTTAAAGACGGGCTGGGCCCAGGGAAGCCTGGAGCTCACAGGCTCAGACGAGGACCACCAGGCCCACTGCTGGGCCTCCAGTCTCCAACTCAGCCCAGGCAGCAGAGTATCAGCCCCTGCAGAGCCTCAGGTCTGGGGTTCAGGAGGCTGGCTTCCAGGGGAAGCTAGACTCAGAAAGAGGAAAATGAAGGACAAGGGAGAAACCCTCCATGAGGGCCGTGGACCCTCGTCAGTCTGGGTCAGGAAAATGCTGTGGAGACAGCCCTGACCCTGACCCCCAAGCCTGGCCCTGAAATATGTGGGAATCGTGACAAGGTGAGACAACCAGGCTTTCTGGTTACCACCCTGGTTAAGGCCAAGTGAGGAGCCGGCCCAGTTTTCCCACCTGAACCTGGGAGTGGGGTTCGTCAGGAGAGGGGATGGGGCCCAATCCCCACCCTGCTAAGCGCCTCTACCAGTAGTGGCTCAAAGAAGGAGCAGAGGTTCTAAGACAAATGTCCGCAGTGAGAAAGGATGCCCAGTCAGGAGAACAGGTAGCAAGAAGGGATGGAGGACGGGGGCTTAGACTGCATTCATGGCAGGAAGGAGCCCCAACCCCAGGCCCAGTCCAGTGTGAATTGGGGCCTCTGCTTCAGCTGACACCAAGGCCCTAGGCAGCCGTTCTCAACCTGTGGGTCGCAACCCCTTTGGGGGTCGAACGACCCTTTCACAGGGGTCACCGGGTACTCGTATGTGGGCATATCTGCATGTGGGCCTGGAGACGGATAGAGGAGCGGTGTCTCGGTTCCTAAGACCATCGAAAATATGTGTTTTCCGATGGTCTTAGGCGACCCCTGTGAAAGTTTGAGAACCTTTGCCCTAGAGAGTCCAGGGCTCAGCTGCAGAATGCCACCAGCTCCTTGGGCCCCTAGTCTAGGCTCAGAGGGTAGAGGGGGTCCTGCCACCACCTGGAGCCAGAGGACCCAGTCCCCAACCAAGGTTGTAGCTGAGAGCAGCCCACCAAAAGGGGAGAAGACAGACGCAGCAGGAACACCAATGGGCAGACAACCAGGTCCCAAGAACCCTCAAAAGACCAACCATGTATAACCCTAACACAGAAACCTGACCCTGATCCTGACCCGACCTAACCTAACCCTAAACTGCCTAATGCTAACTTATGCCTGCCCCCAGATCCCTGAGCCCATCTCTTGATCTGACACTGTACTAACCCCAACCATGACCCCCAAATCTGAACCATACCCCAACTCTACCCTAAATCAACTTCACTGCAAATCGAGGCGCTTCCCTATGTCTAAGCCCTACCCCATCCCAAACCCCGGCTCTGACCTGCACCCACTCTCAGACCAGACTTTGCCCCAAATTGCAATGTCAGCCCTATTCCTGCCCTAAACCCACAACATTCCTCCAACCCCAGCTTTCCCAGGCCTTACCCTAATCCTAATCCCTAGTCTATGTCCCAATGTCACCCCACACCGCACTCTACCCTTACCATCAAACAAACGCTAAGCTCCCCAACCTCCAAGCTCCCCGTAGACCCACTTCTATTACAAGTGCCCACATTGCACCCATTCAGTATGCACCATGTGACAATCAGGGATCTCTGCTGGATCAGGCCGTGCCTGAAAGCCTCAGGCCGAGCATGGACCCAGAGCAGTGGGGCAGATCCCGCATGCCCAGGCTGGGAATGGAGGAAGGATGGACCCCCAGGTGAGAACAGCAGGTACGATGCCAGCACCACCAACCCCTGCAGCCAGGGCTCCCAGGGGCCCCGTGCAAGGATTCATAAGGGGGAGCCATTCAGACTCGGGGCCTGCCTTAGCTTCCCTGTCCTCCCAGCAGGTGGAGGTTGGGGGGCAGGGCAGCTCAGAGTAGTCCAGGTGCCTCCTGTGCCTACCCAGGTCAGCACCCCAAGGCAGTTCAGCCCCAGCCCACTCCTCTACCCCAGACCCTGGGGTATATGCACCTCAGGGAGGGAGGGAATCAAAGCCAGGCCCCTAGAACTTGCGCCAACCTTCCCAGGGGCCCCAGCACCCCTAGCCCCTGTCCCTGGTTTCCAGGCCCAGCAGGGGAAGAGGAAGCAAGGCTGGCTGGCGTCAGCCCTCTTCTCCTTCCCCCAGGCCCAGGCTACGTTCCCAGCAAGCCAGAACCTGCTACCCAGGTAAACAAGCTCTACACCCTCCTCCACCCATCCTCCCAGCTCCAGGGGGGCCCTCTGCAGCTAGATAGAAAATCTCTCCCTCAGCTACAGCCTGAGGCCTTTGTGCTGCAGTTTCTGTCACAAGGTTCCCCAGGACCCTCTCAGGCAGGCCCAAACACCCCAAACTCTTCAGGCCTGCACAGCCTTCTGTCACCCCCTCTGCCCTTTCACCCGAGGCCCTGCGCTCATGATGGCAGGACAATCTTTAATGTGTCCTTCTTTATAGCCTGCTGCCATTTTCTTGTGAGAAGGCCCAGCCCATGGAAGGGGACAGTCAGGACCTGTAGCCCCACATCTGCCTCCACAGTGGGCAAGGGAGGCCCAGAGAGGTCACAACACATCACATGTCACCCAGTAGGGTTGGGACATAGACGCCCTTGCCCTGCCTCAGGCCTTGGTCAGTCCAGGGCTCACCCCAGAAACCTGGATAAGTATATGGGGCATCTGGAGACAGTGGGAGCTAGGGAGAGGCAGGGGGACTCAGGGGCGGGTACGGCAGGGCCAGAACTCTGGGCCAGGGCTTCCCCAGACCTGGCCCAGGAAGTTCTTCCAGTCATCTACCCTCGTTCCTTACAGTGCAGTCCACAGGGAGAAGGCAGTTTTCCTCCTCTCCATCCTTACAGGAGCCAACTAGGTCCAGGCCCAGGTGCTTCTGGCCTGGTGACCACCCCACCCCACCCCACCCCAGCTGGTCAACCTGACTCGGGCCCTGCCCTTCCACTCCAGCCCCCATGCTGAGCAGAGGGACCCAGCCCTCCCTACTCCAGTGACGGAGAGTTTTCCTAAAGCTCAGCTCTATCCGGGCACCACGGTTTCCCCACCCCAGATACTTCTTGCAGTTGCCTGCTGCCTATGGATTCACTTTAGGCCTCCTCATCAGTAGCAGTCAAGGACCCCCACAATGTGCCAACCCATCCCGGCAACCTGACCGCCATCCCCTGGTCGGGCCACAACAGCCCCTGATGTCCTCCAGGGAAGTTCTGCTGTTCCAGCCTCCTGGCTTTGCTGTGCTGCCCACAGCCTGCCCCCCACCCCTTCTAGGCGGGAGGGAATTCCCATCTGTCTTTCAAGCACCAGACCAACTGTGGCCCCCACCTCCTCAAGAGGTCTTTGCTGGTTCCCTCTTCCATCAGAGGGGAGTTCCCCTTCTCTGAAGCTCAGACCACTGTGCTCTGTCTCCGATGGCCTTTCCACCTCCCTGCCCTCCAGCTTTGTGGTGGGTCTTCGCCACTCCCTGACTTCCAGATTTTAAGGTCACAGGCTATCTGGGCACAACTCTCACTCCCTGGAGCAGTAGGCAGGAGATGGGGCTATAATTTGACGGTGGTCTTGTTTGACATCTCCATCCCTCCCCATGTAGCTCTAGCTCTCACAATAATCTTGCGGCATTGGTGTTATTATCCCCACTTTACTGACAAGAACACTGAGTCTACAGCAGGATGATTGCCCAAGTGGCAGAGTAGGAATTAGACCTCAAAGCCCACTCTCCAAAGAACAGAGCACCTGCCTCAAGTGGCTGTGGAGGTGGGGTCCCTGGGGAAGGACCAAGGCCAGACGTTCACCTAAGCCCTTGTAAACCTGCCATGGGGTCCCCAGGCCTAAGGAAGGTGGGAGTCAACCAGGGCCCCAGGGCACCTCCACTGCAACGCATAAGGCACTGATGCCTACCTAGCCCTGTGCCCCCACCACACATACACCCACGGCCGCACCCACCCACCCTCATTCCCGCCCCCACTCAGCCTTGCAGTCCACACCCAGACCAGACAAACTGGCTGGGCAGGCCCGGGCTGAGAGAGGCTGCAGAGGCTCCCTGCCCCCACTTGGAGCTGGGTGCAGGAATTCTGTGGGGCAGGAGCGCCCCCAGCTGACCAGCGTGGGACAGGCAGGGTACGGGACCCAATCCAGGCCCTGGGCCAGAAAAAGCAGTCTTCCGTACCCCAGGACCCCTGCCCACCCCCACCCCCCACTTCTTGACCTTCTTGAGCACCCAGAGCCAAGTCAGAGAGGTGAACCAGGAACAGAGGAGAGCAAACGGCAGGCCTGGGACCTCAGGAGCACACACATGGAGGGAGGCGCAGAAGAGCCAGAGCCAGATGTTTGCCCTCCCCCCAACCCCGCCACCGTGGACTTGGCGATAGATTAGGTCAAGGCTAGAAAAGAAAGAATCCAATGGACTCCCAGGTTTCTGACACTGGGTGGATGGTGAGACCAGGCTGAAGCCACAGGTGACACAGGTCTAGGAAGGCGGCTGAAGGACTGGTCTTGGGCATGTTGGCTTTGAGGGATGTGAGTGACATCTGATGGAGGCCAGCAGGAGGTGGACGCTGACTTCTGAAGCTCTGAAGAGTTTCTGAACATGGCAGGGAAGCAAAGACATCCGTTATAGCACTGTTCCCCTTTCTGGCATCTGACCCCATCCTTGGGCAAGTCTCTTCTCAAAAATGGGCTTGGTGTGGAGAAGCGGCACCTGAGGTCCCTTCCTGCCCTTTACTTGTCATGACCTGCCCAGCGTCTCTCCTCTGTGCCTCAGTCCCCTGGAAAGCTCTCCTGAGAATACTCGTTCCCATTTATTGAACACATACTAAGTGCAAGACACTGTGCTAAGATAGCCTCACTAGCCTGTGGGTGAAAACTGGCCATTGTGAAACCAGTGCCCAAATCAGAGGGGCTGCTGGGACCCCCCTGTGTGTGTCAGGGCCTCCCGCTGTCCCCTGAAAGTCCCCCCAGTTACTTCCAGCAGCCCTCAAGGATGCTGTCTTGCACTTGAGCATGTGAAGGCGCTATACTTGATGGCCAGTGTCCTCCGTGAGAACTCTGCTCTGCCCAGCACACCCGTCCCTGCTCATGGCCAGCTGAGTCCTCAGACCTCAGAGCCTTATGTGGTCTGCAGTGGGGTGCCGAGGAAGAGGAATGGAGAGCAATGGTTCCCTTTCTAAGCACCCTGCTCCCCAGGCCCTGAGACCACACCGTTTAGGCCCAGGATCTTAGACACCTTCAAAACTGAGGCTCCTTCATCCCCAGGTGCCAATCCCCTGAATCTCTCCCTCTGAAGGGACCCCACGGCAGCCCTCCAGGCTGGTAGGACTCACACTGAGCTGCTCCATCCACTGTCTCCCTTCCCCACCCCTCCCCAGACACCTTGGAAGTCACCTTGTACAGTGACTTCCATCCTCTTACCAGCCCAGACACCAAATACACCCTACACTATTATTACTCTATCCTATACTCTACACTGTATGCTA
>NW_017731919.1:991512-992903 GCF_001890085.2 Hipposideros armiger | reverse complement strand
ACAGTATTTTTTATTATTTTTTTGGGGGGGGTGGGAAATAGTGTTTTTTCCAGGACCCATCAGCTCCAAGTCAAGTTTTTGTCCTTCAATCTAGTTGCAAGGGGCACAGCCCACCATCCCATGCGGGAATCAAACCGGCAACCTTGCTGTTAAGAGCACATGCTCTAACCAACTGAGTCATCAGGCCGTCCATCGGCAGCTCAGAGGCAGCTCAGCTCAAGTCGTTGTCTTCAATCTAGTTGAGGAGGGCGCAGCTCACTGGCCCAAGTGGGAATCGAACCGGCAGCCTTGTTCAGAGCATGCACTCTAACCAACTGAGCCACCTGGATGCCCCTCCAATGTTCCTCTTCAGGGAAGCTTTTCCCTACCTGTCCCAGCTGGGTGAAGAGCTCCTTCTCCATGCTCCTTCTCTGTGCTGACCCCTAATTAATAAACACTGAACAACTACTACCTTCTAGACACTGGATACCACTGTGGGCAAGCCCAAGACCCCTCCCCTCATGGAGCTTACGTCTCAGTCAGGGGAGAAGGACAGTAAACAAATACCTGTAACACTGGTAGAGTCGCTTCATGGGCAGTCTCCCAGGGCCCTGAGCTCAGAAGGTCCTACACTTGGTTCAGTGCTTTGCTGTCACTGTCTTGGAATTCTTAATAACTTTTTAACAAGGTGTTCACATGTTCATTTTGCATTGAGCCTGCAAATTATGTAGCTCGTCCTAAACATAGTGTTTTAGATGGTAGTTGCTATGGAGAAAAATAAAACAGGAAAGGGGGATGGAAGTGACAAGGAAGAGGGATTACAAATTTAAATAAGGAGGTCAGGGAAGTTTCATTAGAAGTTATGTGATGTTTAATGAAGATCTGGCCAAAGGGCATCAGGAAAGGGCAAGAGTAGAGGGCACGAGTGGAGAGCACAGCCAGTGCGTGCGAAGCAACACAGGAGGCCAGTGTGGCCAGAGGGGGGCGAAGGAGAGAGGGCTGGTGGAAGGTGAAGCTGAGAGACCCCGGGGTCGGGTCACATGGGGCCCTGCAGGCCATGTCAGGAGTTGGCTGTACTGTGAAAGAAACAACAAGATCCTAGAGACGCCTAACCAGAGAACTGGTGTGACCTGATAAGGATTTACCAGGAGCCCTCTTGCTGCCCAATGGAGAAGAACCTGCAGGGGTCGGGGCAGCAGCAGCGGGACCAGTTCTAACACTTCAGTGGAATCTCTGTTACTTATTCTGTCTTCCCAGGAGACCAGATGGACTGGGGTGGGTAGGGCGAGTAGAGACGTTAGGGATGATGCCCAAGGTGTCTGCCTTGGGCAACCAGGTGGGTGGAAGGACCATTCCACAAATCAAGACAGGGACCATCAGGGCCGGCCGAGTGGCGTGTTGGTTAAGAACTG
>NW_017731919.1:990414-991323 GCF_001890085.2 Hipposideros armiger | reverse complement strand
GCTGCAATTTTTCACCTTAGAAGCTGGCCACAGGCCCAGCTTCTGCTCCTTCTTTCTGAGGACAGCCTTGTAGCCTCTGCCCCGGTTGCTGGGCAACACTGACATTAGAGTCAACAACTGAGTCAATACTGACATTACAGTACAGCAATGGGACCACCCCTTGTGGCCCAATTAAGGGGTCTTAGTCTTCCATTTTATCATTAAGGATAGCCTGCTTCTTTCTAGAGAGAATGGGGAGGCAAAGACCAACACACAGAACTGAAATCCTAGGCTCACAGAGAACAGATTTATAAATGGCTGACCAAGTGGCAACAGATGCTGTGATTAAGCCTTAAGGCAGCCTGGGCGGAAGAGGAAATCTGATCTGTTACTATCTGCAGGAAGCAGATTATTTTCTCTGTGGGGACAAAGTTTTCCCTTTATAATAAATTCTAATGAAAATTGCTCACATGGGCCTTGAGATAGGGAACGCTGAGTGATGCAATTGACTAGGTCCTGAAAAACCATTTTTGCTGAAAAAGAAAAGCATGTTTCATGTGACTGTTGACCGATGCCAAGGGCACCGCACCAAGTGACACTTGGGGAGGGAGACCAACGTCGTCCAAGGACAGACTCTCCCAGCACAGGATGGTCCCTTCAGAGCCAGAACTTGGAGACCCAGTTCTGGCTGGACAGCTTGGCCCCACAAGGCCATGCCCTAAACACCCTCCACTATCTTTGGTTTGTGAGAAGCTGGCTGCCCACTGAGGGCAGAGTCCAGTCCTTCTGTGTCTGTAATCCAGCTCGTGGCTCAAGGCCCTCAAGAGCTGAGCAGGCTGGAGATGTGGGCAGGTGGATAGTTGAGGCCAGTCCCCAAACCCCCTTGCCTAGTGTGACAGACACTGTCTTAGTCACCTAATCTCTGCTCTC
>NW_017731919.1:954933-988714 GCF_001890085.2 Hipposideros armiger | reverse complement strand
GCAAAGAAGTCGGAATATGTGGTGTCTGGCATTCTGACTTCCACAGGATGGAGGGGATGGATGCTGAGAGCTGGTGCACTGGGCCAGCACAGATGACAAGGCAGGGGTTCACTGTCCCCTTCTCTCAGGGTGTAAGGTGGCAGAACTCCCTATTCTCTAGGCACAATCAGAAGGTTGGGTCTCTTATCTCCCCAGCACGTCCTCTGGTTTATTTTTGCTGCCTTGCTTTGCCACCTCTACAGCCATCGATCACCCTGTGGACCTCTTGGCCTCAGTAGGCTGACGTCCTCTCTGTTGGAAAGTGGGAGATAGGGTGACACTGGTTCCCTTTGCCACGGTGTCCCTTAAATCTCCCCCCAAAAATAATTTTATTCCATATGCAAGTTTCTTCACTGAAGTTTTTGCATAAAAGAAAATTACCTCTTCTGAGAGGAAATGGTTCAAGTCCCAAATGATTTGGACTTTCCCTTGAGTTTCACTAAGGAATGTACCTAAAGACACGGTTCTTTCCAAGGAAGGGACTCCCCCAAACAGAGTTCCCCCACTCCCAGATGCTCTCCTTCTTTCGGGCTGCCACCGTACCCCAAGCATCTCCTCCCCTCTCCCTCATGCATCTGCTCCTTCCCTCAGGAAGGTATTTTACTCCCAGCATCATTCTCCTTTCACCTTTTCATAACAGCCTCAGGTCTGAGACCTGCAACTCTAAATAGCATCCCAGGCTTCAGTGGGGGTGGAGTGGGGGGCTGGGGGTGGGGGAGGCAATGCCTGGCTGCCTACTCTTACAAGCACTGGGGGAGGGGTCTTAGAGAAGGTGGGGTTCAGCCTTACAGTGACCATGACTAGAATTCTCCCCTTCAGTTCCTTTTCAGGATCCCCACTAGAGGGAGCTAGAGTCCCACCAGTTGCTCTTGGGTGACTTCAGCCCTAGAAGAACACCTAGAGCATCTCCCCCGCGAGACAAGTTAAAAGGGATGAGATTTCAGGAAGAGCATTTCCATATTTGCAAGGCACCTGTCCTGCTCCAGAGGTCATCAGTCCTCTTTATTCTGTCCAGAATCTCTCATTGCTTCCTGGTCCCCCAGGGGACCAGGAGAGGAGGACTCTAACTGGATTACCTTTAACTCAGAGAGTCCCTATAAAGAAATGAGTGGCGCGATGGTTAAGAACTGGCTTAGGACGCCAGAGGGCCCCGGTTCGAATCCCACATATGAGGGCCAGTGACACTGCCCTCTACAGCTAAGATGCTGAACAAACAGCTCGACCTGGAGCTGGGCTGCCGTGAGTCGCCGGCGACAGCGTAGGCTGCAGCCCCTGTGGCAGTGGGTTGCCATGGGCTACCCTGTGAGCGTGAGCGGACAGCAGCCGCAGTGAGCGGCCGTCCAGAAGCCGGCGACTGATCTGCCTCACCCGGGAACAGCGCAATGATGGTGCCAACTTGGGCCAGTGAAGCAACGTCCTCCACAACTAGACTGAAGACCAAAACGACAGCGGCTTGTCTGTTCCCCTTCCCCCAATTCCCCAGCACTGTTCCCATCCCCCCAATTCCCCAATTAAAAAAAATGAGGGGTGTTTCAAAGAGTCCCCTAGCACACTTTCAGGGTGCCTTGGGGGCTTATACAAGGGAGTTTAAGCTGAGACAGATGGCCCTCCCTAACTACCACCCATTGCATAAGAGGGCACGGGCGGGATGCAGCATCTAAGAGAAAGGTGGGGGCCCTCTGAGCGCTCCCCTGGCATGAACTCCCCAGACTTCTCCATTTAGTAGCTGTGGACAGAGGCTGTCTCTCCCTGAGGCTGGAGGAGGGGGAAAAACGAGGTGCCTCTCCCATTTTCACCCACTCCTGAATGGGGAGGGCGCTGCTGCCCTCTGACTAACCACCAAGGAAAGAGCTGCTAAACTGAGGTGGCCCTCAGGTGCCTCCCTGGCAACTATTTCCCCTTTTCTTGGTAACACTTCTAACTTCATTTCATGTTTACACACCTCCCCACGGAACCATGTGCTTTGTGAGGAACTGGCTCCTCCATGGGTTCTGGGGTGGGCTTACAAGACCATGCCCATCCCCTGCCAGTCACACAGTCAGGGTGGGAATATGACCCTTCTGGGCCAAGGAGAGTTTTGCTGTGGGCCTTTGAAAGTCATTTCTTCACCCTCCTAGGAGAGCCTCCCAAATCCGCCCTCCCTCCTTCCCAGGACCTGGACAGAGAAGCCACAACCCCGGGGGCTGCTGTACCCCTTAAGGCCACATGGCCGTGCCCGTCTCAGGCTGATGCTGCACCACAGCAGCCTGAGAGAAACCACGCTCCCCAGGCCCTCTGAGCCCAAGTCAAACCAGCCCTGAGGTCCACCCTTCTTCTGCACTGGCCAGTTGGTTGAGCTGATAAACCCCTTTAACTGCTTAAGCAAGGGTGCAGGAGGGGTGTCCTTGCAACTGAAAGCCTCCAGCTAGCTCTAGGTGCTTCTCAAGATTGTGTTCCCCAGTCTCTCACCACCCACCCCCATCCCTACTCCTGGAGCAACCTACTGGGCTAGGCTGGGCAGTGGAGACAGGCAGGAACCACAGCAGGACTTCACGCAGAGAGGCAGACAGATTATCAACAGAGTGCTGAATGCTACAGTAAGGCAGCAGCCACAGTAACGTGTGTGTGATATGGGCAGATGTGTGGGCCTCAGATGAGGTACTACAAAACCCCAAACAAGAGTAGAGTTTGAGGGCCGGCCGAGTGGCGCATTGGTTAAGAGTTGGCTTGGGACGCCAGTTCTGAGCAGCAGGGTCCCAGTTGGGATCCCACATGCAGGCCAGTGACACTGCGCCCTCTACAGCTAAGATGGTGAACAACAGCTTGACCTGGAGCTGGGCTGCCATGAGTCACCTGCGACCGTGTAGGCTGCAGTGGGGCTGGCCGGCAGCGGGCGTGAGCTTTCGTGAGCTGCCGTGAGCCACCGTGAGCGGCCATCCAATGGCCGGCGAGCAACTGCCTCACCCGGGAAGAGTGCAATGATCACAATACCAACGTGGGCCAGTGAAGCGACGTCCTCCACAACTAGACTGAAGAACAAAAGGACAGCAACTTGTCTGTTCCCCTTCCCCGATTCCACAACGCTGTTCCCCTCCCCCTATTCCCCAATTAAAAAAAGAAAAAAAAATCTGTTTATTTCCATTATTTTAGTCCAGCAACAGAGCCAACATGACAACCTCCAACCATAACCACAGTGGCCAGAGTCACGACTCAGAAAGTAAAGTTCAGAATGTCTAACATGATAAAACATACCAAGGTGAGCTCAGATTAGTCTAGTAAAATATTACCAATGTCCTGGCCAGTGCAGCCAGTTTCCCTGTAGAGAGGGTATGTCAGGTCTTCGGGCTTTCTCGGCTTGGTCCCCAGTCCCCACACCCAAGCCAATCGCCCAGGCCACTGACACCAGTTCACTTCAGGCAACAAGGGTGCTGGGCTGCTGTAAGGATTGGTCAAACCAAAGCAAACAAAATAGCTCTTCGAGGAATGGGCTTTCTTTGTGACAACCGTGCTAAAGGAAACCCAGCCAAGATCTATTGCGTCACAGGAACCATGGACTACAGTGAACTTTGGGTAAAATAGTTGTGGCAAAATTTAAATTCTCAGTTCCCATTTGCATCCTGTATAAAATTCATGAACATATTTGGCCATTGCTCCCTGTAGAGGTTTGTTTCGCATAAGGAAAAGTTCCAAATTGTGTTTTTTAAAACACTCTTAGGGGGAAAAACAGTGAGTTTAAATTTAGTAATGTGGCATTACAGTCCTTGGAAATGAAATTAATTTTATACTGTTGTTCTGACAAAGTCAGGAAAACGCACTATCTAAAGTGGCATGATCTAATTTTTTCTAGAATTTTTTCCACCACTTTTCTTCTCTTCCAAAGGGAAGATTTCAAATGACATTCCCCAAAGGATATATATTGAAATGATGGTCCCATGAGAAGCTCCTTCTAAAAAAGAGGAGGAGGAAAAGGAAGGGGATAAGAGGATCCTTTGGTCAAATCCACTTGGAAATCCTCTATGCCTATAGGTGTAGCTATGCCTCTTAAGAGAACTGCAGTAAAGAAGCCTGTTTAACTTTGCTTAGCACAATAATCCCCAAATTTATTAGACCATGAAGTCTTTTTTTTTTTTAAGTAACACCCACTAAAGTCCCTTGAGGCTAGAGGAGCATGGAACCCACTTTAAGAAACACTGCCTCAGCTATGGGGATGGGGGGTGGGATATCACTTCTTCCTGCCAAATGGTTTTTGAAATATTCATCACTTCTCTCAAAGGACAAAGGACAAAATATTGTTTCTACTTTTAATTCATTTCGCCTACAATTCCTGTAACATTTGGTATCTGATAAAGACATTTTAAGTAAAAATACACATTCAAACTTGGGAACCAACAGGCAGCACCCTGTTCCATTCGCCAGCCACCTGTGCTTTTGAAGCACCTGGCGCTGCCCCCAGTGTTTCCATAACCTCTGGAACACCTTCCCAGGTGTAGAGTGTGCTGTTCAAATCTTCAGCCAATCACACGGCTCTGGCCCTCTCCACTGAGCTCACACACTGTGAAAAAAAAATGTGCTGATTTTGGTGGGGGGGGGGGCGTTCTGCAAACCCATGGAGAGCGGTGTCTAAAGAACTAACAGTATTGAAAGCCTTTTGCAGTTATTTGATTTCTTCACAAAACTTCATTGTTGCCAAAAGATAAGCATGACAGTATCTGGAAATCAACCAACTGTCCCCTTAAATGTTGCTGCCATTTCTTTAAAGCTCCTGTTCACACCAGCAGCGTGTCATCCAATCAACGTGAGTGTCCCTTGGTTTGGTTCTAGCACATTTCCGGGAATTGATACATTTTTCACTCAAGAAAATGAAAGGATTATGATGCATTTATAGTTTCTCCCTCCTCCCTACCCTGTGATCAAAGAAGTTTAAGGGACGATGCTATTCATTCAAAAAAAATATATTTCCTGACAGCCCTCTATGTGCAGTGAACAAAACAAGAAAAATCCCTATCTTAATGGAGCTGACATTTGAGCAGATGGCTCAGGCAGAGAAGTTGCCAGCTAATACGGTGGCTCTGATCACGAAAACCAGTCCAAGAAGGAGGCAAATCTACCTTCAGCCGGGTGGTTGTTTTGCAAGGAAGAGGATCAAAGTCACGAAAAGAGGAGGGTTCACAATGAAGAGCAGCTGTCATCAGGTGAAGGCGTCTAGGTTGCCCAGGAGATAGACCTCAAGAGAAAAGGAGCTGGGGTTGAAGCCCTCAAAATCTCCCCTGGGGAGACTGGGTGAGAGGTGAGGATGGTGGCCAGGGAGATGGAACGAAGCTCCAAGAGGTAGCATGAACCATATTTGGTGACAGACTGGCTATGGAGGGAAAGGAGAGGGGAATCGAGGACGGCTGCTAGGGAGGAGGAGGCACCGTGCACTGAGAGCCAGAAGATGGCAAGAGCAAAGATCATGCGCTTGGAACAAGGCCACCCTCACCTTCAGCCTCTGTGCTCTGGCCCGGCCCTCCTCCGCAACACCCCACTTTCCCTCTCGCTTATTAAGCCCCAGTAGCACTAGCCTCCTTTTGGTCCCTCAGACCAGCCAACCTCATTCCTAGGGCAGGACCTTTTCACCTGTTGTTCCTCTGGCAGGAACTCTGTGCCCCAGGCCTTGGCCTGGCTGGAGCATCTGCATGGGTCAGGTGTCAACTCAAATGCCACCTCCTAGGAGAGGCTTTCCCTGACCACCTCCACGTAAAGTCACCCCACAGGTCTCTGTCCCATTGCCCTGGGCTATTTCTTCACAGCGCAATCACTGCATGCAATTACCTCGTGTACTTGTTCACATGTCCATCAAATGTCCCTTCCCAGCAGAATGTGGGCTCTGTGGGAAATGACCCTCTGTCTCATTTAATGTGTCTTCTCCAGTGCCTAGAACAGTGGTTGCCCAGAGTAGCTGCTCAGCAAATCACTGTAGAAGAGACCGAGGGATTAATCATGGTCATTCAGGAGCCAGGTTAGGCTTGGGCTGCGAATTTCGGAGCCATGGCATCGAGATGGCGATTTCAGCTCCTGGATACCGGGGAATACCCAGGGCAAGAGGGCAAGATAAGAGGAAGGCCTAGGACAGAATCCTGAGGCACTCAGCATGCAAGCGCTGGGAGAGGAAAGAGGAGGTGCTGACACAGGACCCTCAGAGAGAGGTGAGACAGGGACAGGCAAAGTGAGAAGTCCTCAAGGGCACGCAGTTGGGAGCAGGGCCTGGATTCGATCCAGGCAGGCGTCTATAGCACAGGCTCCCACAAGCTGAAGTCTGTCACCTGGGGAAGGGGTCCCAAAGTGGGTATTATCCTTATTCCATTTTCCTAATGAGGAGGATTTCCATTACCCAGTAAGTGGTGGCCTCAGGGTGTAGACCCTAAGCTGTTCTGGAGCTCGGGGTCTCAGCCCCTCCTCTCCAGTCTCTGAGTTTCTCCGGAAGCTGTCGCAGAAGCCACAGGAGAGCTGTGAGGAAGAGGGGGGTCTTGGCAGCAGTGCGAGCGGCCAGGATGGGAGCTGAAATAAGAGCTGAAACCAGCTTCAGAGCAACTACCCAGGGGCTGGTGACCTTGACCGACCAGCGTAGACAGAACCAGGCTAGAAAAGATTGAGGAGTAAGCAGGAGACAGGACGTGGGGTGCCAATCATGGGTAACTTTTTGGAGAAGTTTGGCTGCAAAGACAAGTGAGACACAGGGTAGTAAGTGGAGAAGCACTGGGTGAGAGGAAGGCTATTTTTAGGTGGAAGAAACCTGAGTGTGTTTCGAAGTCGGGGCCAGCAGGAAAGGAGCGATTAAAGGAGCAGTAAAGAAACTGGGGTGAAGGAGAACAATTGGCATCCAGGAGCTGGCGGGGTGCAGAGGTGGAGAGCGAATCCTCTGTGAGGGGAAGAGGGTCTTCTCCTGGGGACACATGGAAAGCCCCTGGCTCCCGAGGAGATGGGCTTGCAGGTCTGGGAAAGGCATGGAGGGCGTCTTGTCAGCTGGTGCCTCTCTTCTGTGAGAAGTAGGGGGTGAGGGCATCTGAGCAGAACGCAGGGGAGGAGGGAGGGCAGGGATTGAGAGTGGGAACAATTTGCAGTAATTCAGCCCTGGGAGAGAGCTGGCTGGAGCCAGGGCCAGGGCTGGCAAGGGTCCAGTGGGGCCTGGTAACCGTTCTTGGTGCCATCCGTCAGCCCAGGGCTGTAACGTTCTTTGGGGGCACTCAGCAGCCCAGGTGCAAGTTCAAAGAACAAAGAGTCACAGCCCTCCAGGACTGAGGTTCTACCAGAAGCCGAGTCAGGAAATGGGGAAAGCGGGGCTGAGAGATGCACCATCTTCTAACCTGGAGGGGAAAGGAAGGGTGGCCAGAAGGGGTTGAGGGACACACAGGAAGGAGAGGTGGACAAGGTCAAGGGGCCATCCTGAGAACGTGTGCAGGAGCAGGCTGAAAGAACGTAAGGTCTGCCCATAGAGCTCCGCATCTTAACTAGGGGTTCAGAGACAAACAGAAATCGGTGGCTGCAGTTTCAGGCCTGCTGGCAGCAAGTGGGACTCACAGAAGTCTGCTTCAGCTGGGAAGAGCAGCTCAGCAGCACTGGAGCAGGAGGTGCGTGCGTGCGTGCGTGCATGCGTGCGTGTGTGTGTGTGTGTGTGTTGTTTTTTTATTGTGTTATTTTGCCTAGGTGAGATATGGGCAAGGTGAAGCATTCACACAGTCCAAAGGCACGTACTCTAAAAAACAAACCCACCCCTCTCGGTACAATGAGTTCACTCGCCCGGAGGAACCACGTTCCTCCTTTCTTCAGTATGGGGCTCCTTTTTACTGATGCTGAGGGTAGTGGCAGGCAGTAGCTCAGGTGGGCTGTGGGGTCCAGCAAGAGGCCTTCCCCACCTACCCCTCCCTTCTAGGTCTTGGGTGGCAGGTCCCTTCCGAGCACACCAGAGCTGCTGGGGGCACGGACACCCCTGGCTAGCCCCTCAGTTCCGAAATCGTTCCCTGACTCCTACCTCCCCAGGGCCCCTCCTCAGGCTCCTTGCCAGCTCCTCTTCTGCCCCGCCCTTGAGTGGTGGCCTGCAGGGGCAGCATGTGCATCTTCTCCCTTCTTACCCCAACCACCCCCACCCCAAGCTGACCCCTTCCCACAGCTCCATTCTCCATCTCTAGCAACATGACCCAGAGCTCCCTCTACTGAGTCCCAGCCCCATATACTAATTGTGTCCGCCTGATAGCTCGCCTTGGATGTCCCTGACGTGCCTCAAACTCAACACACCAGAACTGGACTCATCAACCACCCCCAATACCCGCCCTACCCCCCATCTGCAGCACCCGAGTTGGTTTATGGCCATCCAGCATCTGTTCACCCCAGTATTGAAACAGGCCTAGATTTAGTGAGGAAACAGCCCCCTCCTTTGGGCCCTACAGTTTTGGGTGTCTCGCCACCCCCTCCCCCTAAGTAGAGCAGTGACTGAGGCCTAGAACATTCCATACTTACAGTTCAGCACTTCAAGGTTAGCACAGTGTCAAACAAGCCCAGACACAGCTGATCCCGGGGTTTGGCCTAAGTGGCGTGGGAGATGACCCCCCTCTTTCTTGATAGATTTGAGCTTGAGAGGCCATAAAGCCAACAACCTGCCTCACGTGGAAGCCAAGACTAATAACGTGCACTCTACACGCATGAATCTCATTTTGTCCTAACAAAAGGTGTACTAGCTAGGCCCCACTTTTTCCCCTCTCTAAAGAGGAGGGAACGGAGCCACAGAGGGGTTAGCACCTTAGTCAGGTCAGACAGCTAGTGAATGTGGTGCCAGCATTCAGATCCAGCCACATGATTCCAAGTCCCAGCTCTGACCACAAGACAGTCTGCTGAGCAGACCAAGCCACAAAAGGGAGTGAGATCCTGCTCCCATCATCAGAGGCCTGACCCACTGCAGGCCTGAGGCCAGGACTACCCCTAGGCTTTGCAGCTACCTGGGCCAATAAATTCCCTTCTGCTCAAGCCAAATATCATTTGGGTTTCCTGTGAATTCAGACCAAAAAAGTCCTAACTGATAACACGTGACCTGGGTGGATGGCAGGCGTCACCACCCCCTCAGTTTTCCAAGCCAGGAGCCAGGGCATCGCCCTCCCTCCTCCGTCTCCCTCATCCTTCACATCCGACTAGGGACCAAAGCCTGAATCCCAAATATCACTGGGATCTGTCCCCCTCCTTTCCACCCTAGTCCAGGTCACCATCATTTTTGCCAATGTTGGACCACAGCCTCCTTGCTGTCTCTACCGCCAGCCTGACCCCACCCACAAATTTAACCCCAATTACCTAAGACTCAGATTTCACCACTTCCAGGCTTGAAACCCTCCAGACACCTCGATGCCCTGAGGGTGAATTCTACTCCTCTCCAGGCTGCCACCCTTTTAGTCTCACCTCCCTTCACACCCTGCTCTAACTACCCTGCTTCTGGGAACCCCCACCCACACCCCTCTGCACCTCTGTCAAAATGTTCTTCCTGGGCCGGCTGAGTGGCGCGATGGTTAAGAGCTGGCTTGGGACACCAGAGGGCCCCGGTTCGGATCCCACACATGAGGGCCAGTGACACTGCCCTCCACAGCTAAGATGCTGAACAACAGCTCAACCTGGAGCTGGGCTGCCATGAGTCACTGGCGACGGCGTAGGCTGCAGCCCCTGTGGCAGTGGGTTGCCATGGGCTACCGTGTGTAGCCAGCAGCCAGCGTGAGCTGCCAGCAGCCGCAGTGAGCGGCCGTCCAGAAGCCGGCGACTGATCTGCCTCACCCGGGAAGAGCGTAATGATGGTGCCAACTTGGGCCAGTGAAGCAACGTCCTCCACGACTAGACTGAAGAAAAGGACAGCAACTTGTCTGTTCCCCTTCCCCCAATTCCCCAGCACTGTTCCCATCCCCAATTCCCCAATAAAAAAAAAAATTATATAAAAAAATGTTCTTCCTCCCCTCCCTCGCCCCATGAATACCCACCCATTCAGCACGTCACCTCCTCTGTGAGCCAGTCACTCTGTGGATCTGTCAGTGCCGGGCACTGGGTATCATCTATGTTAACTGCAGTTTTGTGAGCAGCGCTCTTACTAGACTGTGAGCCCCTCCAGTGCAGGGGTTCTGTCTCATCCATCCCCTTGTCCCCAGCCCCCAGAGAGTGCCTGGCACAGAGCTGTCACTCAGGAAATATTCATGGAAAAGATGAATAAATGAAGCAGTCCCCAAAACAGGGTAGATAGCTCTCCACATTTTCTCTGGGAATGGTCTGGTTCAGGGAAAATAATACCAACGTCATATGATAACTGCAGTGTAGAAAGCCTTTTATCTATTGACAAGTACATCACCTATTTGATCTTCACAATGACATAGTTGCCTCTGTTTTACAAATGAAAAAACTGGAGTTCAGGAGGGTTTACAACCTAGAATTCAGTGAGCACACTCACAAAATCCACTCTTATTTTGAGGCCCCTGCTAGAGCTGAACGCCGGTTAGACAGACCCCAGTTTAAGGAGTTGAATGAAATGAGGTTCTTGCCCACACTGGCCACATGGAGGCAGCAGAGTGCTGGGAGAGTCACCGTTTTCGGCACCTCCTACCACCCTTAGATTTAGATCTGACTGTGGAAAGGGAATTGCCACTACTGGGGAGAGACTTGGGAAATGGGGCCCTGGCTGGGGCTGCTATTTCAGCATCGGCCAGAAGCAGTTCAAACTGGAGGTAAGGGGTTACCACTAATGCCAAGAGTCAGGAGCTGGGAACACAGAGTGTATACCCCAAATCTGCATTACCAGCATATTTAACATCAAGCCAAAGGAAGTGGTGGGGCATTGCTGGGGCACGTAAAAACTCCAAATGGGTAACGCTGACCCACAGGGCATGTGGCCACTTCAGTGCTCAGGGTCCCCAAGTGCTCAGCAGTCACCAAGGGGCTTTCATTCCTGAAGCATTGGCTTCACAGCCCCAGACCCATGAGTCTTTCAGAAGGTTGAGTGGAACAGATCAGAGGCAGCAGCTGAGGGCAAGGATCTCCACTGGAGGCCACACCACAATCCAGGTTTCTCCCAGTCAGTCATCACATGATGAATCAAACGTAGCCGAGTTCCAGGATGGAAAAGGCTGGAGGGAGCGCTCTCTGGAGGACAGACCACGCAAGGTTCAGGAATCTGTAAGAGACAGCCACCCCCATCTTTGTTGGGAAAGGAGCTTATGCTTTGTGGAAGCCAAGGAATGAACTGGATAAACCCCAACAACTTTTTTCAGCTCAGGATGAAACTCAGGGGCTGGGGAAAAGTTAAGGCAAGATCTCCACTCATCTGTTGCCCCAGCCTGTCACGCAAGGACAGTGCAGGCTGACAAAGCTTGCTGGGAATCCAGATGCCCAGCCTCACTCCTTGGCACTTAGCGCTGCACCCATTCCCCTGCCTCTCACTCCCAGCTGGAGCCTGAGAAATGGGGTGACAGCAGCACCCGTTTCCCGATTTTTAAAATTCTTTTCCTTCCCACTCAGTCTGACAGCCTTGACCAAGGTCAGAGTTCCATAGCAAACATCTCAGTATCTTCCCCCAGGAACATTGAGGTCCCCAGTTCATGACAAACCCCAGCTCTCCAAACCCTGAGCTGAAGGGACAGTAAAGGCAGGAAGTTGGATGAAGAAAGCCTTTGCTTGCCTACCCCCGCCCTCCTCCCCGCCTCAGCCCTGCCTGGGTGTCCGCAGACATGATGATGCTGGGGCACAGTCCTTCCCTCTACCAAATCTCTCTATACCCCTAAAACCACGCAGACTTGAACCCAAAGGCCAATCCAAAGTCATCGCCCTTACCTCTGATGCTTCTGCTCTGACCACTGAGATTTTTTTCATAGATGTTTATTCCAGCTGACCCTCTGAGCCCACCCCCACCCTCAGGTTCAGACTAGGAGAGCTGAGCCCATCTGGGGAGCTACTGCAGCATCTGGAAAGCTGTCCCCAGCAAGAAGGGATCTCACAAGACTACCAGGGAAGTGGGGACAAGGAGTAACAGGGGTTTGGGGTTCCAATTTCTTTGGGGGGTGGGGGAGAGGCCATATTTTGCATCAGCTTCTCAAAGAGTGGTGGGGAAATTGGAGTGAGGGAGGACAGAATAAGAGGGATAACCCAAGAGGGGACTTCTCACTTGGATGCCATCCTGCCTGCCCAAGCTCAGAATCGGGAGCCGCGGAGCCCAGTTCCAGCTCTGTCCTCCACTTGGACGCATCACTCTCCCCGCCACTCTTCCCCATTTGTAAAATGAAGGTTCACAGTGGACACGGAGACTCCTCCGTCCCAGCCGGGGAAGCAGAGGACAGAACACAGCGAGAAGGGGCAGAAAAGCAGCAGAAAACATGGGCTTCCTCCAGGGTAGATGAACCTGGATACAATAGAGGGTGTTCCCACCCCTTCCCCCAGGACACAGCATAGGGCGGTGGGGGGTCTTTCCCCGGGGCACAGCCTGCTGCCCATGTGCCAAGAGCTCACACACACCCCTCACTGCCCTAGCCAGCCCTCTCTCAAGGGGATGAGGGCGGCGTCCTGAGGTGAGAAGTCCACAGCTCAGCAAGGCCAGAGTGGCACGGCTGCCAGGATTAGCAACAAATCCTGGGCTGCTCTATGCAGGGATCACACGTCGTCAGCTTCACAGCTGCTTAGCAGCACCCTGCCTACACTGTCCCCTTGCCCCTCACCAGCCCCTCCTCACATGCATTGACTCCCTTCTCAGAGGGAACCCTGCCTCAGCCCTTGGCGAGCAGGAGAGGGGCTCCAGTGTGGGGGGAACAAGAGAAGTCAGAGGCACCCCAATGGACAAGCCCCACCCACAGAAACCTGCCAGGAGCACCTAGGTACAACGCTGAACAGAGGAGAGGGACAGTGAAGGCTTCTCTGCCCAACACTGTGGCTCTGCCCAAGGTGGCCTTGGCCTGGAATTACCTTGTCTTTAGGCCACCCAGGCCCTTCCCTCCAGATGGTTCCTGTCCTTAGAGAGACAGAGGCAAGAGAGCCAGATGGAGCCCCCACAGCTGGGAATCCTCAGCCCCAGCTTACTGGAGAAATTGCTCCTGAGGCCCCCCAGCTGCTGACAACCTTGCCACCTCCCCCCCAACACACACACACACACACACACACACACACACACACACACACACACACACACACACACACACACACACACACACACACACACACACACGCATACCACAAAGCTCCTTGCTCTGGGCCACCTCTGTCCACCCCAACCTGAGCAGGGGCTGGGGGAGGGGGCCCCAGCACATCTCCTTATCCCCCAGGGTCATCCAGGCCCCCGGATCTGCCCTAAAACAGGACCCATACTCCCATTCCTGCCTCAAGAGGGAGGTCACAGTGAGGAATTTTACTCAAACCCCCTCAAAGGACAAGTTTCAAAAAGGAGGGGAGGGGAAGATACAGAAGCCAAGGGCAGAGGTGATCTGAGTTTCTGTTGCCGTGTCTCTCCTCAATCTCTCAGCGGAAGGGGCAGTGCTGGGGCGCCACCGAGTCGGTGCTTAGTTCCAGGTAGGGCTGGCACAAAGTGGGGGCCAGCATGGCTGCAGGGAAGGCAGGCTCCGAAGTACACTGTGGCCCCTCCAGCCTCCTCCCTCTTCCCTCTGCCCTGCCTCCCCCTCTCCCAGTTACACGGCGACCATCTATTCTAGAAAAAGAACTTGGGGGAGGCATTGCAGGAGATGATGTGGGAGAGGGAGGGGCAGCCTCTTCCCGCAGATCCCACACACACCTGGGGCAGCTGCAGGCCCACCGGGTGTTCCAGCACAGGAAACCAGAGGGAGGCACTGAGAGCTGATTCGGTGGCTGCGCTTGTCAGTATAGAGGTGACCCCTCATCAAAACAGAGGTGACTGTCCCCCCTTCAGCCCCTCTCTCACCTGTGCGGCCCATGGGCCCCGACAAAGGGGCCCCAGTCTTCTCTCTGCAGCACCCGTGCGCGTGTTCCTCCTAGCTGCAATGGCACCCGGGGCAGCTCCCTCGCCGTCAGGCAACGAGTCCGAGGACCTCTTGGACTTCGCACCCCTCGATCGCAGCCAGGCGCCTAGGAGTCCTCGTCGCCGCTGCTGGCGCCGCTGGGTTCGGCCTCGCGCGATGCGCGCCGCTCGCGGGCCAGCAGCGCGGTCAGGCCCTGGGCGCGGAGGAGGAGGCCACCGCCCAGGAACAGGACTCCGCAGAGCACGAGCAGCGACAGCACACCCAGCACCGCCGCCTGCACAGCGCGCGGCCCCTCTGGGGGCTCTGGCTGCACCCCCGACTGGTTGCAGCAGGTCAGCCAGGCGGCAGGGGCCGCAGAGCCCGCCTGCGAGCCGTTCATGCTACGGTGCCTGCTGACCAGATGTGCCCAAATGTGCACGGGACCGTCAGATGTGCGGGAGCCCCGCCTGGGGCTGCGTCAGGGAGGAACCTGAGGGGCGGATCCCAGGCGCCTTAAACCCCCAGCCCTTGCACAAAGCGCTCAGGCCTTTCCCAGACCAAAAGCTCCTCCAATGTGAACTAGGGCCCAGACTTATGGGCCATCGGTCTTCTTGTCCCAAAGGCCCACACACCCAAGCACTCACTCAAATCCAGCCCAGGCACCCAACCAGCCAAACCCAGGACTCCTGTCCCCCAAGGATCTCCCTCCCCGCTGGCAAGGGAAGTGAAGAGAGAGCACCTCCCTTAGAACCTGAGAAGATCTTCCAGGCCCCATCCCAGGTGCTGGTTAGGGTGCTGCCCCGACTAAGCAGGATCCAGGACAAGCAAGCGCCATCGCCATTCCTGAGCCTTCTGCCCTTGGGCCGAAGCTCAGTGCTGCTAGGTGGCCCAGGTGGCCACTGGAACGAGAGACAAATGAGCAGCCCCTAAGACCGGAGGGATGCATCTACTTCCTTACCCACCATCCCCTTCGGGAGCCTCCTGGGGCTGGACAAGCAGGCCAGTGCCTCCTGGGCCGCACCCCAGGGAGAGGAGGGAGAGAGGCTTCAAGGCCTACCCCTATTCCTTTGCTCAGGCCCCAGAAGTCAAGGAGAGCTACAGACCAACGGGGAAGCACAGGTTTGAGTCCCCAGGACTCCAGTTCTGATCTTGAGTACATCAGTCCACCGCCTCTAGGAAATCAAAATTCCAAAAGGGATGCAGATGTTACTGTCCTGTCCACTACAGAGCTCACTACCAGCTGGGAGCCATGGCCAAGCCAAGGTGGGAGAGTGGAGCAGGAAAGGAGAAAGCTTGGGGAAGCTGAGATGGAGGGAAGGCCTTCCTGCCCAGGTCTCCTAAAAACTCCTGGAGCTCTCTTTAAAACAGTCACTGCTAGCAAACGCTTGTATCAGCCAACCCCCCTCAGAAAGGATTAGCTGAGGCCAGCAAAGAGAAAAAAAAAGGTCCCCCCAGACCGCAGGAGGCCAGGTAGGGGTCACACATCATCAAGGACTTGCTGGGAATGGGCCTTTCCCATCTCCAAACCCCCGAGAACCTGAGTTCTCCAATTCCCCAGAGATCCAGGGCAGGACATCACAAAACCTTTCATGAAACATCACATGGCCAAAGGTGGCTTGGAATGAGAAAAATGTGCAGACACTTCCTGGTCATCCTGGCTACCTACCTGTTCCAGGACCATGGGCAAGACCCCTCCCCAACCCCTCACCCCCAAACCATTTCTCCCTTAGCACCCCTCCCTACACACAGTTCCTCTAGCCTTTGAGAACCGGCCCAGGATATAACCAAAAAGTATTGTAAAATACAGAGGGGGGGGGGATCAATGAAAAGTGCATAGTAGAGTTCGATTTTAAGTATGCTTGTGTAAAAATGTGTGAGTTACCAAAGCAATGTACTAACAATCAGCGAGGGCCAGTCCAACCTAGAAGCGTCACCAGACACCAGTCTCAAGCAGGCCAATCTCTTTTGAGAGAGAGAAACCCCAAATCAAATGAATTTTCTGGTGCACATGGCGACTTGTGTGTGCTCTATGAAGACAAAAGTATTCTTTGGGGTCATCATAAAGCAAGACTACATAATATAAAGGCCACCAGGGAAGTAACAACTTACTTAGGAAGAGAGGACAAACAGCACAATTATATCTAAAAACGTGACCTGTGTCCTCATTCAAGGGACTGACCATGGTCACACCTGGGTGGGTAACACCAGCTATATGTGAATGTCACACGTAGTTCAATATTGGTCAGCTTTAATCTATCTTTAATCCCCTCCGCCCACTCCCCTCACCTTGGAATAATGCCCTCAATGCACACCTGTGTCCTCACTGGTCAGTCAGAGTGTTGTTTCAGGGCAGGACACAAGGCAACGAAGAGATGGCTCAACCCAAACTAACATTCTTAACTTTATTCACCATCCTAGCGATGGCACTTCTGTACAGTGGAGAAGGGGGACCCCACCAGGGGTGTGGTAAGATCATGTAGGCCAGACTTGACCGTCAGTGACGGTTACGAGAATGACTAGACTGGCAACCACACATCAAGGAAGTCAGGGGATGGCCCTTCCAAGTCTCATCAAGGACCTGGAGCAGGTTCCAGAGCCCCAAGGGCCTAAAAGTACAATCCCCGAAAGCCAAGGTCTGCGAGCCACCAAGGAGCACCCAATGCCACAGCAAGGCCTAGAGGGCCAGCGTGTCTTTGATGAGCCTGCGCATGGTGGTTGTGACCGAGGTGCCCAGGGCGTCAGTGATTTGGAAGGAGATCTTGTAGAGGTAGGGCTGCACGTCCCGCAAGCCTGTGTCAAACACGTTGTCCACCTCTGACTGTGTGGGCATCTTCGGCAGGTACTCATGCCGGTTCATCACCTCCACAATGTTGATGATCTTCTCACAGAGCTTCTCACCCACCTTCTCTCGGCAGATCTGCCGCTCCTGCTCTGTGGCCAGGGCTACCACATGCACTTTGACTGTCCACACTTCCCAGGGGATGCACTCATCTGAAAAAGGCCAGCGAGACTTCTTCTTCTGGTAGAACTCCAAGGACATCTGCCCCAGCCCATCGCCACCAGAGGTGCGCAGTGCATCCTGGGAAAGAAGGCGTAACAGATGAGCAGGCCAAGACAGTCCTCACCCTGTGAGCACCTGCTTCCTATGCCCCAGGAAATTACACTCTCCTCACTCAAATTAATCCTTCAGGGAGGGCACAGGATGAGACCCAGAGAGGGTAAAAGGATATGGGTGATGTGACACAGCAAACTGCCTGCCTAAAACTGAGTGGTTCAAGCAAAACAACAAAATCTGTCTCCTCGTCCAACTTCTCCAGCTTTGTTCAGAATTAATGTTTTTTAAGTACTTGTTCTGGGCCAGGCATATTACACACACTCATTCCTCTCAACAACTCTGAAAGGCAGGAATATTATTATTGAGGCTCAGAGTCAAAGCTATCTTGCCAAAAGTCACAGGTCAGTGAACGGCTGCTCCAAGGTTTGAATCCAAATTGTCTGATTTCAAAATCCTTGCTTTTCACCTTTACATGAAGTGTCTTCCTTCTCCTTCCACAACTCCACCCCTTTCCTGGGTTTGGCTGGTTGGGTGCGTGGGTCCCCGTCCTTCAAAACGTTCTCCTACATCTCCTTCTCCCCAGGTAAACCCTATTAGCCTTCCTCACTGCAAATTAAGCACAATCTTTTTCTCTCATTCACTCAATGACAACCTGAACTCACACAGTCTCTAAAGAAAAGGGGGACTATAAAGCCCAGTGATCCTTGGATTCTTTTTTTTTTTTTTAAATTGGGGGATGGGAACAGCACCGGGGAATTGGGCAAAGGGGAACAGACAAGTTGCTGTCCTTTTTTTCTTCAGTCTAGTTGTGGAGGACGTTGCTTCACTGGCCCAAGTTGGCACCATCGTTGCGCTCTTCCCGGGCGAGGCAGATCAGTCGCTGGCTTCTGGACGGCCGCTCACGCTGGCTGCTGGCTACACACGGTAGCCCATGGCAACCCACTGCAGCAGGGGCTGCAGCCTACACCGTCACCGGCGACTCATAGCAGCCCAGCTCCAGGTTGAGCTGTTGTTCAGCATCTTAGCTGTAGAGGGCAGTGTCACTGGCCCTCATATGTGGGATCCCAACTGGGGCCCTCTGGCATCCCAAGCCAGCTCTTAACCAACGCGCCACTCGGCCAGCCCGATCTTTGGATTCTGGATTAGAAAGAAGGAAGTCATGGAACAGAAGAGGGAAGGACAAACCAGACCTGGCTGCTTCTCCTCTGAGAAGCAAATGGGACTGCCTAATCCATGCCTCCCCCCACCCCCATGGCATGTGATGGCCCCACACTCCTCCTCCTAGGGCAGCCGGGACCCTGAAGCAGCTTTCCATTTGAGTTAGACAGCACGAACCCAGAGGGTAAGAATGCTTCCCTGAAGTCCTGAACCGCTCGTCAGGGAATAAATAAGTCTCTCCTTCATGGACAAACCAAGGTCACATGACCTTGGCCGATAGCAATAATGGCTAACACTTCTATAATGTTTCCTGGGTGCCAGGCTGTTCCAAGCACTTGACACATTTGACTCATTTACTCCTCACAGTGCACACACCTTTGAGGTAGGTATGATTATCATTCCAATTTTATAAACAGGGAAACTGAGGCCCAGAGGAGTTGAGAGCCTGGCTC
Organism: Hipposideros armiger; assembly: GCF_001890085.2. NCBI lineage: Eukaryota > Metazoa > Chordata > Mammalia > Chiroptera > Hipposideridae > Hipposideros > Hipposideros armiger. The sequence goes on along the minus strand of NW_017731919.1, from coordinate 970,082 downwards.
CAGAGTCCATGTTCTTAACCACTGTGCTCTATGTGCTGGGTACCGCTGCCTCCGTGAAGCGGGACAGCGAACCTCTTACAAACTTGCCCTTTCTGGGCTCAGAGGGACTGGGGAGGGGAAAGCTGTGGCCTGGGAGAGGGTCCATACAGTGCCAGGCACAGCACAGGGACTCTCCAAACATTTGTGGAATAGAAGTCCAACAGAAAACCCTCCTCCTCTGACCCCCGAGATGGTACCTTTAAAAAAAAACTCCCAGGCTGGCCGAGTGGCGCATTGGTTAAGAGTTGGCTTGGGATGCCAGCTCTGAGCAGCAGGGCCCCGGTTCGGATCCCACATGGGCCAGTGACGCTGCGCCCTCTACAGCCAGGATGGTGAACAACAGCTCGACCTGGAGCTGGGCTGCCGTGAGTCGCCGGCAAAGGTGTAGGCTGCAGTGGAGCTGCAGTAGGCTGCCGTAAAGCTACCGTGAGTGGCTGGCAGCCAGCATGAGCTGCCAAGAGCCGCCGTGAGTGGCCGTCCAGTGGCTGAAGACCTATCTGCCTCACCCGGGAAGAGCACAATTATCACAATACCAAAATGGGCCAGTGAAGCAACATCTTCCATAACTAGACTGAAGAACAAAACGACAGCAACTTGTCTGTTCCCCTTCCCCCAATTCCCCAATGCTGTTCCCCTCCCCCAATTCCCCAATTAAAAAAAAAACAAAAACAACTTCCCTTGTTACAATTTTTAAATACCCACTTGTTGAAATAGTGAAAAACTGCAACCCTGAATAAAGACAAAACTTAAAATCACACACCCCCGTTCCCACCTTCTGAGGTTACCCACATTAGCCATCTGGTGTGTCCTCCCTTCCTCGCTGCCTGCCCAGGCACACACAAACACATGCCACACTGCCCAAAGGGGTGCTCCAGTTGGATGGCAACCACCTAAGCCCAGCAACCCTCCCTCTCAGGAGTTTTGTATAGGAAAGGCCCAGGTTGGTGAAAGCCAGCATGGAAGCAGAAGCAGTGAGTTATCAGTAGAGAGAGCTGTGGAGTCAGAGAGAAGTCAAGACCACAGGGCAATGACCACCCTAGGGGACCTGGCTGCAGTGCTGAGGGCTTCCGCCTCTGCTTCCTTGGCATTTATACGAGCCCCCTCTGCTCGACCACCCCCCACAAACACAAGCCCCAGAGGGGCTCTGAACATGCCTGTTCCTTAGAGCCTGAAAGAACCCAACACACACACCCAGGAAAGGGAAGATGATCCAACAGCAAGCTGGGGTGGAGGGGCATCTGAGGTCCGCTTGCCACCCACTGTGCCACACCCTACCTTGAATTCTCCAACAACCTTGCGTAGGGCACGGTCCAGCTCCTCAGAGGAGACACGCACGTAGGTGAAGTCGATGAAGTCACAGTCAACATCCTGGGTGCCCACGGTGCCAATGGAGTAGGTGCCCTCCTTCTTGTAGTGGAACTTGCCCGTGCTTCGGTGCAGAAGCACCGTGTGCAGGATGGCCAGCATGGCCTCCTCCACCTGCCGCCCCTCCACCGACACCTCCAGCACCTCGGAGCGACAGTTCATCCTGCAGTCAGTGGCCCACACAGGGGTAGCAAACAGGATAGAGACAGGGGCGCTTCACCCCACCCAGGGGCTGCCCTGCAAGAGTCAGGTCAGAATGCTGACACCTTCTGAATGACCTGCTTGTTACCTGTTCACTTCCTTCCAGGCCTAGCCCAGTCCCTGCCTCCATAGCCCTTCTCTACATTTCGGCAGCACATACTATCAGAAATCTTAGACTTCTGGGATTAGTAAGGGGGACAGCTTCAAAGTTACCAGGCCAAACAACCGGCCAAGGCTTGAATTCCATTATGGTATTCAGGGCAGTTTATAGCACATGCTCACTGTGCAACACCTGTCAGGCACTGGCCATTCAAAGACAAGCATGGCCCCTGCCCTTGAGAAGCTGCCAGGATGGAGCGGAGACAGACAGATAAACATTACCACACTGGCGAGACTATAAGGTAGCAGTAAGAAATGGAAGATTGGAGTCTGATCTCCTGGGACCTTGAATGACCAGGTTAAGGCATTTGGACTCTGTCCTGAGGGCAGTGAAGGGTCAATGCATCACTGTGCCAAGAGCAAATCTGTGCATCAGAAAGGTAACTCATGGCTGATGGGCAAAGAATGGCTCTCCACTATTTTGGGGTCACAATCTGCTCTGAGAAGTCAATGAAAGCTAAGAAGTTTTAATGAAAGCTAAGGGCTTTAAAACCTGACTGACCATGCACACACATACAAAATCTCACATATTTCCAGGGCCATCCACAGACTCTGGGGTAAAAACTTGCCAATTTAAGACAGAAACGCTGGGCAAGGAGTCCAGTTAGAGGCCACTACAATAGTGGCAGTTACAGAGGCAGCTCAGTGGATATGGGGGCAGTGAAATGCAGTGTGGGGGTTTTCATGTCCAGCAGTTCTGGGTTTGAATCCTAGCTCTCCCATATCTTGCTCTGTGCCCTTAAGCAACTCACACAACCTCTCAGAGTCTTGTTTTCTCATCTGCAAATTTGAATTGTTGTGAGGGTTAAATAAAACAACACATGTAAAACATAGAATAGTGGTTAAGAACAGTGACGCTAAAGCCAGGCATGGGTTGGAACCCCAGCTCTGCCAATTGCTCACTGTGTGTTCTTGGGCAAGCTGCTTACCTCCCATGTGCCTCAGTTGCCCCAATCTATAAAAAGGGGATATTAACAATAGCTACCTTAAAAGGGTTGTCTGGAGGACTGGATGAGTTAGCATCTCTAAAGCACTTAAAGCAGTGCCAGGCAAGTAGTAAACAGTATTAGCTACCGTAATTATTACATTGTTATTGCTGAGAGATGACGCAAGGCTACACAGCTGCACTGGTGGAGAGAGTAGAAAGAAAAGAACAAACTTGAGAACGAGAGTTTATTAAGTAACTGAACATGAGCCCAGAGAGAGAGAGAGAGAACAGTCAAGTTTCTTGACTAAGAGTGTTCAGCTTATAAACCTCCCCTGATGGGGAATTCACTACCTCTCATGGCAGGCCAATCCAACTTTAGACAGCTCTATTCAGGTATTCCTGCTACTGAAAGAATCTGTCTTAGTGCTTCGAACCACTAGCCTTAGTTTTGGTATCAGGAGCTGCACAATAAATATCATCCTCCCCGGCCCCCCTTTGTACAAACAAGCCTTTCAGATATTTAGAGGCAACTCTTCCATCACTCCCTCACCCCTTCTACAGATTAAAGGTCTCCAGCCACCATAAACATATCAGCTCAACATATCTTATCCCCTCAGTGTCCTGACAGCATTTCTTTGTTGTTTTTATTTTGTTCTTTAGATTCCACATGTAAACAAAATCACACTGCATCCTTACAGCTGTCTTCTAAGTTTATTTCAGTTTGTCTCTATTCCCCTTCAACAGTGGTGCTCACCACTGAACACACGGGGCATAAGTCAGAAATGAAGCTGGCTCTGCCCCTCACTAGGCAATCAGCCCGGGTCCACCTGTGCTAGCACTTATTTTTTCACAGCTATTAGCTTGTCTTACTTCTTTCACTAGGCAGACAGTTCCTTAATGACAGAGACAGTATTCTATTCATCACCGGAAACAATACCTGGAACCTAGTACAATTACCGCTCAATTAATCCTGACCCAGGAATTCCAGGTCCTTCCAAGGGTTCCTGGATTGGTTTCTCCAATGCTCTTAGATCAAGGATGAGCAGAGCGCTCTTGCTCATTTCTGCCCTCTAGTTTTAACTCCATCCAGCAGTTTCCCATCTAGAGACTTCCAGCTCTGCTCCAGCTCCCCTTTCTTCCACAACTCCCCCCCTCTGGAGTCCCCTACAAACTTCCAAACAGGTGTTACATCTCTTCACTTCTGCCCCAAGGCCAGGCTCTGCCCTCGTTCTCAGCGCTATTCTAGGCTCCACTCCTCCACGAAATCAATGCTGACCAACTCCTGCCTCCTTCCCACAGCAGCCACCTTTGGTCGGTGATAAGTCTGTCTTGTCCCCTCACTCTCACCCCCACCTCCGGCGAGCAGGGAGTTCTCCAGAGCTGGGCCTGGGAAGTCTCATCCCTCTGCCCCCAAAGCCCAGGTCTGCAGAGCACAGGGGCAGAGATTGACAGATGCCTTCTCAGAACCAGACTGGAGCCCACAGCACCCACATCCCCACCTTACGGGTAGAGGCTGAAAGCGGGTCGCTCAGGCTCCGATCATCTTCCTCCTCCTCACGTCCAGGGACGATTTCTGCAGGTCCTCCCCAAGCTCCGCGCAGGCGATCGAGTTCAAGAGATGGACTAAGAGCAAAAATAGAAAACATTCAGCTCAGCATCATGAGACTCAGGCGGCATGCAGGAAAGACTTCCAGCCCGGGTCACACTTTTCCCACAGCCTCTCTCCGAGAACCTCCACAGTCCGGAGACCAGGGGAGAAGGTGACTCCGCAGAGGTCTCGGAGTCGCGCCCCATGCCCCGCCTGGCCGGGCTCGGAAGTTCGAGGCGCGCCCTCCCTCCCTCCCGCCAGTTCAGAGAGCGCCCGCACTTGCCCACGAGAAGGGACCAGGCAGTTAGAACGTTCCCCTACCTTCTTAAGCCCGAGTCCGGGACCCACCAACCACGCTGCCCACGGCCGACCACCAGGGCAGGATACAATGCCGGCCCCGGAAGTCCGTGTCCCGCCCCTGAGAGCCGGACGGCTCCACCTGCCCCAGCGACCACCGGCGGGGGCGAGCACAGCTGGCCGAGCCTTGACGCCAGTGCAGCTACCCAGGCCATTGTACATTCACGTGAACAGACAAATATAGCTATGGAACTTCTCTGTAATTTGTATGCTACCTTGTTCTTGATTATCTCTCGGATTTTAAAATTCGATGGTGAGGAGTATCCCCCTCATTTGGACGAGTCCATTCACTTCCACCACCGAGAATGTTGTTGTGTTTCAGCTGGAACAACTCACTTCCGCCATAGAGATGAGAGGGAAGGAGAGGCCGATGAGCTCTGTGCTGCCTCCCCTAAGCTGAGAGGAGTCATCCGCGGCGAGCCAGCCCCTAGGGCGGAGCCTCGGACTCCAGGTTCAGAGGCCCAGAAGGGGCACCGATCCCCCAAGATAGGGGGGCATGACCCATGGAGAAGTGCCCTGGAGATGAGCCCAGGCCGTTGTACTGCAAGATGCTGAGTGGATGGCAATACTTTAGCTTGTTTATTGCATAATAGACAGGATCCCTGGCCCCACGAAGGTCCTGTAGAAAGGGACTTAACCTTACTCTGTTATTATCTTCATACAGAAGCACTACTTGGTGCTCTCCCTTGACCAATCCGCTGACAGTTCTTGGAAGGCTTGTAATTCTGCCATTGCCTCTGTGTGTGCCTCTTGACATCACTCATCCTTTCTGATTTCCTCCTCTAAACAGGGACTCTTGTGAGGATCACAAGAGATAAACCATAGGAAAAAACCTTTGTGGACTGTAAAGTGTTATACGAATATGAGTGCATTTTTACTGCTGTGTAACTTCCGGGGAGCATGTTTGGTACTCCATGTATTAGATTGTAAACCTGGGCAGACGGTGAGGGGGGGATTTGTCACTTGCTCTCTTAATGCCCACAGAACCTGGCACACCCCCCCACCCCAACAGGAGGCAGACCTGAGTTATTTGCTTGGGGAGTAAGATGCTCATTTTCCTACATACACTCTCTTTCCCAAAATAATAATACGTAACATTTATTAAACGGAATAGAAAGGGCATGATTTTAAGGTTTATATGTTAAATTAATTTAATCTTATGAGGTAGATAAAGAAATTGATGCTAGGAAAGGTTAAGTAACTTGCCCAAGGTCACTCAGTAAATGGCGGAGCATGGAGTTCAAATGCAGGATTCCTTACTACTATAGAAGTTCTCTTTCTGGTTTCTCTACCCTGACCCTCCTGTGCACTACCATGCTCCAGTACACCACCCTCAACACCTGCTTTCTGTGGGGAAATGTCTTAATTAGTAGTGTTTGCCCATTTTCTGCAATGGCCAATTTCAACCTACAGGACATCACTGAACGCAGAGTCCAGAGTGAATGAAGGATTACATTTTGATCATCAGAGCTACTGTTGGCTCTAGAGTACCAGTACCAGCTGGCTCCAGCACACCACTGTCATCTACCCACCCCTTAGACGTCCCCTATCCCACCCAGTTCTCCCAAACCCCCTACCCAACCTCCCCTTTTGGCTGAACCTCCCCACCCCATCTGTTCCCTATCCCCTTCCTTCCTCCCTATAGTTCCACCTTTGTGCAGCCTTGGTCTCTAATTTGTCTCTGTTCCGGGTGCAGATACCTCTCCCCAGGCAGCCTTAGAGAACCTCCAGAGCCTGGTGAAAGCGAAAGCTGCCTGCCTTACAGACCGGCAACCTCTTCTGCAGCCTGAACTTAACCTGGAGGGAATCAGGATAAAATATTAAGAGAGGAGGGTCTGTGAGGAGCCAAAGGAAGGGGAATCCTGGGAGGTTAGAACTTCAGGGGCAGGAAACCAGAGCCTAACTCCCAGAGACTGCAGTGAGTAAGAGTGACTGACCTCTCTCTACCCTCTGACACACTCCCAGAGCCCCTTGCTGCCACTATCCAAATGATGTAGGATATTTCTTGTGCTGGGGTCGTGGTCTCGTGGAACCAAAGAATGGAGACATGAACCAGAGAGGTAAAGTTGCAGAAAAGGAGTTTATTAGAAGTAAAAATACATTTCAGAGAAGTCAGAAGTGGGCCTGAGCAGTAGAGAATGACTCAAGGGCCATTATTAGAAAAGAAAGTATACTCCAAAGAGTTTGGAGCAGGCCAAGCAAAGGAAGCTCAAAAGGCGTTGACTGGAGGATTTGGAGATTTTATCCCTTTTTCCTCTAGAATGGGCTGTTCCTCTCTGGGTGTGGGACCACCTGATTGATCTCATCTCTTTAGAAAAGGAGTTTATTAGAAGAAAAGAGAAGTTTTGCGTGGAGAAGGGAGGTCTTTTGGGCTGTGCATTCTGTGGGACATGCAGGAATGCAGAGACCCAAAGCCTGCCTCTAACTGCCTGCCTTGATTTCCCTTGAGAGACGTGATCCCCATAAAATCTCGATGAGAAGCTGAGGGACAGGAGGTCTTTTCTTCTGTATCTGCTTCCTGCTGGGCAGGGGCATAGAGCTGTCCCTGCCTATTTGGGAGATTCACGGAACTCTCACCCTATCTGATCTCAGTTGAGAAGAAGGGGTCTTGAGATCTACCTGGAAGACTGTGTTGGCTTCTTTGGTTGGGACTGGCCATCTTGCTGGGGTACCCTCTGTATACCCAAGTGAGGAAAAATAGATTTTAATAAATTTCTTAAAGAGCAGAGCTCAAAGCTATTAGTGTAGGGTGGCTATTGGTTTGGAAAGAACATTAGGCTTTAATGTTTACAATCAACAAGTATACTGGCCTGGGGAAATGTTAAAACCTATTTAGACTCTGGGATGGGATTATCCAAGAGTTATGTCCAGAATGACTTGGGGAATGTTGGGAAGTCACAGGTTTTAAGTAGTTATCTAAAACTGGGGTGGGTGAGAGATATTCTGTGATTCAGTCTAGGGGCAGCCTTTAGTCTAGGTTTCAGAAACTGATTAAAAGAATAATCAAAGCCAGGGGCTAAGAAACTAGGGAAGAGGAGATTTAAAAGTTGTCCAGTGGGGTGGGGAAGGGGGCTACTTGCTTGGCCCGCATCGCAGACACCATCATCATTGCTACTACCAATCATTGAGCCTTACTAGGCCACCATGCCAGCACTTCAGATGCACTATTGTGTTGATTTCTCCAAATACCTTTGAAGGTACATACAATACCCGCCCCCCACCCACCCCCGCCCCACAATTTACACATAATGAAACTGAGTCTGAAAAATATGTAGCGACTTGCTTTAATGGCTAATTTTATGTCAACTTGACTGTGCCACAGAATATCCAGACATTTGGTCAAACATTATTCTGGGTGTGTCTGTGAGGGTGTTTCTGAGTGAGGTTAAGATCTGAATCCCGTAGACTGAGTACAGCAGATTGCCCTCCCTAAGGAGGATGGGCCTCATGCAGTCATCCTAAATAGAACAAAAGGGATGACCCTCCCACGAGTAAGAATTCCTACCTGACTGCTTTCCTGTTGGGATGTTGTTTTTTTTCCTGCCTTCATACTTGAACTGAAATAGGCTGTTGGCATGTGGAACTATACTATCAGATATATATATATATATATATATATATATATATACACATACACACACACACACATACACAGAGGGTGCCAGAAAAATGTATGCACATTTTAAGAAAGGAAAAAACTGTATTAATTGTAATATTCAATATATACCAATAGCAAAAGATGAATACAAGTCACGTTTGACTAATGTAATTATAAGAGGTGATCAAAGTGGTTACCATAAGCATCCAGACACTTATGATTATGGCGAACTACTGCTTGAGCATAGATAACATCTCTTTTTTTTTAAAGATTTTATTGGGGAATTGGGGGAGGGGAACAGACAAGTTGTTGTCCTTTTGTTCTTCAGTCTAGTTGAGGACGTCGCTTCACTGGCCCATGTTGGTATTATCATTGCGCTCTTCCCGAGTGAGGCAGTCACTCGTGGCGGCTCATGGCAGCTCACAGCAGCTCACGCACGCTGCTAGCCAGCCCCACTGCAGCCTACACCGTCACCAGCGACTCACGCAGGTTGAGCTGTTGTTCACCATGTTAGCTGTAGAGGGTGCAGTGTCACCGGCCCTCATATGTAGGATCCGAACCGGGGCCCTGCTGCTCACAGCTGGCTTCCCAAGCCAACTCCTAACCAACACACCACTTGGCCGGCCCTAGATAACATCTCTTAAAATGTGTATACATTTTTTGGCACCCCCAGTGTGTGTGTGTGTGTGTGTGTGTCTCCTATTGGTTCTGTTTCTCTGGAAAACCCTGACTAATACACTTGCCAAGCCCACACAGCTTCTCTTTCCTCATTCCACGGTCCTTTTACCCATTCTTGTCCCTACTCCAAAACTCACCTGCCCGTGGGGCCTTTCCTGCCTGAGGGGGAAGCCAAGCCCTCTTACCTCTCTTATCTTAGGCCCAGATGCTGGCCAAGTCTTGCCTCCTTTTACCTCCTTGAATCCTTACTGGGTGGTTCTCATACTTCAGGCCCTGGGTCCTACACCCATGTGTGTGATCCTGTCAGGGAGGGAAGGTCTTGGCTAAAAGAGTGAGACTGTGGAATGAATTCTCCCGTCCTATGCCATTACCCCTTGATGATCAAAATGTAATCATTCATTCATTCATGTCACACATATATAACTGTTCACGTGCTAGGCCCATGTTATACCAAGGTGGACAAGTCACAACCCTGGCCCCCTGGAAGCTTAGAATCTTACAAAGGAGATGGACCAGGAGATACACCTGGGCAAGAGAACACAAGTGGTATGAAAGAAATGGCAGCAGGTATTGCAGGGCTAGAGAAGGCCAGAATGGGGGCTACTGCTATCATTCCAGAGAAATGCCTGTGGTCTGGATAGAAAGTGACACATTCAGAGTGAAGAGGAGTCCCAAGTCATGCTCTCAGCAAGTTGGGAGGTGACTGGGCACCAGAAAAAAAACCGGGATGGCTGCAAGACAGCCCAGGATAGTAACCTGCAGAGATGGGAGGGAAGGGATGGTTGGTGATTCCAGGAAGAAGTGGGGCTTTATTTTAAGGGAATTATTCTGGGGAAGGCTTCCTGGATAAGAGATAAGAAAAACGCTGGGGCAGAGGTCTCACTGAGGGCTGAGGGTAGAAACTGAGGGTTCTGAGGCAAGAGAGGTAAAGACTTGTCCTCTAGAGCCCAGAACCACGACCAGCCAGGCAGACAGGCCCCTGGCTGAGGCCTTCTGGCCAGGCCTGCAGCAAAGGCCTGTGGGGGGAACTTGAAGGCCAACAGGAGACCTTGGGAGTAGGCAGCTGGCTTTGCATGGTGAATGTGGCCTCGGATGGCCCCACCCCATCCTAATGCATGCCCAGGGGAGAGCTAAGCCCTGAAGCTGGCCCTGCAGGCCACCCCCAGCCGCTACAGAGCTGACCCCTGTGGCGTCACAGGGAGTGACTCAAGCCCCAGCAACAACAATGAGTGGGACTGACGTCAGGCTGGGGGCTCCTGACGGTGACCAGCCTGGCTGGGTAGCCAGCACCCTGCCTGCTGTCCCTCTAACAGGGCCGGGCCACAGGGGCGGAGAGGGGGGTGGGATGAGGAGGACCAGCTGCCCCCTTCTGACATCTGCCCCTCCAGGATCCTGGACAGGGACTCCTCTACTTCCCACCCTTTCTGGGATGTCAGTCCCGCCCCCTCCCTCCTCCCAGGCAGAGGAAATGGCTGGGCGGATGAGAGAGTGACAGAGAGCGTGAGAAAGAGGTGCCTCCCAGCCCCAACACCATCAGGCAGCCTCTAGACCTGGACTGGGCTGGGAAGTGGCAAGTCTGCTGCCTGTTCTCCTGGGGCTCATGGGGATCTGTCTTTCGGCATTGGGGAAGGGTGGTGGGTCTCTCTCTCTCTCTGGGAAGGTCTATGTTTTTGTCTCTCTGGCCAAGTTGGGGTGGGGGTGGGGCTTTATTTCTGTGTCAGTCCCATGGGGGTAAGGAGTCCTCTGTCCTGCAAGGTCTGTGCATGTGTTCCTTTGGGTTGCGTGTGTGTTTATCTGTTGTTCTTTTGGGCACAGGATTCTGTGCGACTTTCCCTGCAAAAGGAAAGGGCTATTTATCCACCCTGGTAAGGGAGTCTAATACCACTGGGGGCTGCTTTACTCTCCCTCGTTTCTTGTGGAGCAGGGGGCTTCTCTGTAACTATCCTTAGGGTACCCCAGTTACATGGGATGGGGTCCAGGTCTCCTACTTGGCCTCCCGCAAGATTGGGTTCTCTGAGTAGGAGCCCCTTCTCTCCAATGTGCCAGACTAGGAGGGCAGGGACACTCAGCACCCTGCCTGCCTGGCTTGCAGCTGGGCACTGCTCCCTGCTAACGCAGCATGTACCAGGACAGGGCCCTCCCCCTATCCCCCACGAACTCCGCTCCCTGGCCCAGCTGCCACCCCCAGCCCCCACGGTCATGCCTGAGTAGGGGCTGCACAGTGCCAGCTCCTGGGTCAGACCTTGAGGAGACCTCAAGTGGCAGGGTCAGGGTCCAGCAGGAGGCAAAGGGGAGCCAGGGTGGTGGAAGGACCACTGGAGCAAGGGCCAAGGGGTGGGGGGCGGGAGACAGAAGCCAAGATCAGAGCCTCCAGGGCCCCATAACCCTCTGGCCAGCTCTGAGTCCAGCTGGGGACCCTGGAATGTGCCTCCTGCCCCCAGAATGTCCCTGGCTGTGTAGAGAAGGAGGTGTGGGGTGGGGAGGGTGCTTTTACTCGGCTTTGTACTAACTCCTTCCTGCCCTCACCACAGGGAGCTGGAGGTTTCAAAGTCCCACTAGCCAGCCTGAGCCTTACCCTGACAGACCCCCTGTCTAGGGCCAAGGCAGAGCCTGGAAAAGCCTGAGCCTGGAGCAGGGGTGAAGGCAGAGGTTTGGGCTGGGCTCTGGCTGCTCCGGAGAGGCCAGAACAGCTGCTGGCTGAGTGGTGGAGCTACAAGGCCAGGCCCAGACAGGGATGGAAGGCAGGTGGACAGAGGGTCACCCATTTAGCCTCATCTTCTGAGGAGATTCAGTGACCCTGGAGTCTCTGCTGCAGTCAGGAACTTGGTGGGGGCTGGGGCTTGTCCGTATTTAAGCTAGAATTTTCTGGGAGTCCCCAGGCCCAGCTTCACATGAGGGGACCCAGCACTGCCCTCAACCAGGATATGTCCAACACAGCTGCCTCATGACCATGAAAGGACATCACTAGCAACCTGCTGACTGTCCAGCCACCACACAGCAGCCTCCCACCTCTGACAGGCTCTCTTGCGGGCTTCCCTTTGCAGCCACAAATCTGGCCGCCGCACAGCCAAGCACGCTGGACACTCAGAGCCAACCATGTGGCACCATACAGCTCAAGCACAATATGGTTGCCCATGACCTTCAGAAGCTTCTCAGCCTCCTTGATGCCGACCCTCACCACCTCCCTCCATAAGCAAGTCCTGGTGGCTGGTGCCCAGGTATGGGGGCAGATTCCTCTATCCCAGGTCCCAGGGAAAGGCCATCATCAGGCACAGACCTCTGGGGTATAAATCACCCACTCAGACCCTAGACCTTAAAGCCGCCTCCCACCCTAGTCACAGTGGTACCCCAAGGCCGGGGAGGGGGCTAGGTCCTCTGGGCATGGGGCCCAGCGTGGGTGGGGTGTGGTGGGGTGGAGGGGAGACAGAGAGGCAGGCTTCCTGGGTCTCCGTATGAGGACAAACAGCAGGCTTTGAGGCCTTGGAAAATCCCGCCCGGGATTCCAGGCCCTGCCAGCGTCACTGCCTTTTGACTATTGTCCCCAACGGAAACAGGCCCAGCCCCCGGCCAGCCAGGACAGAGCGACCATTGTGAGGCCCCACCAGGCTCAATGCCCCCTTGTTTGCCCTCCCAGCCCCTAGCAAGACTTGGAGGCCAGTTCTTCCAGTTGTTCAGTGGAAAGAAAGGGCCTGCCTCCAGGCTCCAGCCCTTGGGTGGGGCAGGGCGGGGCTGGAGAAATCAGCCCCCAGTCCTGTACCCCCATAGCAAGAGTTCTGGAAAGGAGCCACCATCCCTGGAGCTTCTTTTATTTTCGAGGTCTCGGCCAGGGAGACCTAGTGGTTAGGTAGTTAGACACACTCAGCTCAGCCACGTACAAGCCAAGTGACCTTGGGAAAGTCATTTCCTTTCTCTGAAATGAATTCTCTTTTGTAAAAACAATAGCTATTATTTATTGGGTGTTTGCTACGTGCCAGGCAGTTTGAAGCATTTTGTATGTATTCATTCATGTAATCATTATAGCAAGTTTATGAAATAGGTACAATTATTTCTCCATTTATAGATGAAGATGTTGAGACACAGAAAGTCTAAGTAGCTTGCCCAAAATTCCACAGCTGGTAAGAGCTGGAGCCAAGATTTAAACCCAGGCAGTCTGGTTCCAGAGCCTTTGCTCTTTTCCACTCTGCTGTGTTGTCTGCCTGAGAGGTGGGGATAACCGTAATGTCCTCATAAAGTAATAGTGAGGGCTAGAAATAACAAATATATGAGAAGAACCCAGTGGGCAGTGGAGCATAATATGCGATAACTATTGTCATCACTACGGGGCTTAGAGGTCTGTAGAGACCAAGTTTCTCCACTGCCCAACCCCATCCCTGAGCCTTGGCCCCTCTTCCAACACCCAGCGGTCCTTTGCCTTCCCCCCGGGGCTGCCCACACCTATGCAGGATAAAGGCAGGATATGGAGGAGAATGACACAAAGGGGGAAGGACTCAGTCCTGATTTCCCAGCAATCTCTGCTCCTGAACAGAGCACTGCTGCCAGACTCACCTCTCTACTGGACAGATGGGGGAAACAGAGGCTCAGTGAGGAGGAGGGGCTTCTCAGAGAGCAGCACGGAGTTGGAGGCAGGGCTGAGGACAGCAGCAGATCTCCTCACACACACACACACACACACACACACACACACACACACACACACACACACACACACACACACACACACACCCCGCGGCCTTGCTAGGTGCTAGTGCTGCAACAAAAGTTCACTCAGATCTGGCGGGGGTGTCAGGGACACATGCTTGGAAGTCCTCACACTGCTGGGAGTGGCAGTCACCATGCACCATGCACAGAGCCCAGGGCTCCCCACCCTACCCACACGTGGATGCTTCAGGAGGCCTGGGCTGGACTGTCTTCCCAGAGCCCAAGTGAGGGCCCATGGTTGGGATTCCTTGGGGACCAGCCGGCTGTGGCTAGAGGCTGGGGAAGGACCTTGATTCTGTCCTACTCTGCAGCAGAGCCCTATTTTGTTTGATTTCCATCCAACAGGGGCTGCTTCATCCAGCCAGGGGCCCCCGGGGAGGTGGAGACACCCAGGAGGTGGGCCCTAGGCTAAGGGTTGTAAGAAACAGGTGTGAGGGGTACTGCCTTCAGGTTCTTTGAGAAGCAAACGATTAGGCTGGATGGGCACTGAGTGCAGTGCAGGGGGCGGGACGTTGCATGGCGGCCAGTTATCTTGGGCTTCAGGGTGGGGTCGATCTAGGTTCCTGTTTCTCAAAAGAGTAGCCCCCAGACCACCTGCATCACCAGCACCTTGGTGCTTGGAAAAAGTTTATTCATAGGCCCCACCCTTCACCAAATCCAAGTCTTCGAGGTACAACCTCGAAATCTGCATTTTAAGTTAGCGAAGCAATGATGATCTCAGGGGTTGGAGAACCTACACGGGGGCAATTGGGCACAGGTAGGGACCTCAGAGCCATCTTCCTGCCGAGGGTTAAAGGCCTGCCAGCAACCTGAATCCTCTTGCTGGGGTTGCGAGGCCTGTGGGAGGAATGCTGAAGATAGGGATAGAGTAACAGCTGCTACCACCAATCTGGGCTGCCCTGTACCCAGCCCCATGCTGAGCACCACCCCCACACTCCTGTAATTCCAGCAGCCACGAAGTGGTCTATGCCCATTTTACAGATGTGGAAGTCAAATCAGAGACCATCACCCCAGGTCAGGACTGGGACAGCAAGAGTGATGCTCTTATCCCTTGGCCAGTCAGCCTCTGCTGCAGACCCCATCTATAAGACCTAAGTTTATCGGAGGCTTTCTAGCGTCAGAATCTAGTCTGAGTGCTTTTGCATAACAACCCCATGAAGCAGGTTCCATTAGTATCCACCTTTTATAAAAGAGTAAACTGAGGCCTGTGAGCTCAGGTTGGCAACATCCAAGATTTATCTGGTCACCTCTGTCTCCTTATGTAATTATGGAGGGGTGGAGCTGGGAGGCAGTATCAGAGATAGACAGGATCCCGGTTTCAGCTACATGTCTATTTTTTATTCAATATATTAAATATATTAATCAGAAAAGTCACATACTATAAATCCAGGAAAATACACAAATATAAATGTCAGAATCTGTCATTTGCCTTTCTCCTAGAGTGAGTTTATGTACATATGGAAGGAGGTGGAAAGAGACAGCCAGTAGGAGGCTAGGAAAGGCTTGCCCAGGCTGGTGGGGCCCACCCCTCCCTCCCA